>NW_026867975.1:0-84111 GCF_020745735.1 Hemiscyllium ocellatum | reverse complement strand
GTGGGAGTTGTTTGTATTAAATGGATTTTTGGAGCAGGGAGATGGCTTAAGGGCTTGCTCTGTCCTCTCCTTGTATCAGCCTGGTATTGCAGTGTTTCCAGGAATGGTGCACCCAACGCTTACCCAGTTCAAAAGCAGGTGAATGCAATGTGAATCTCTTGCCTTTGCTAGTTTGCCGTGTTGATGGCAGTCAGTGATTGTTGCATCTATTGTCTTTTCAGTTGCAGGAAACTATCGTCTTTTGTTACGGGTTTTCTGTCTTATGAACCTGCTCTGCAGTTACCTGATGAAGGTGCAGCACGCTGAAAGCCAGGACAGGGGTAACCCCAACGTGCTACAGGGAACATTCTGGAACCAGGGGCCTGCCAGGAAGGTAACTTGCCAATTTGAATGAATGGATTTGCCCTTGTCTGCCGTTTTGGGCTTCTGCGGTCGTTCTTGGAACGTATCCCACCGATGGTACGGCGGGTGGCGGGGGGTGTGGGGTGACTGCTGTAATTTCAAAGAACCCCGTTGGGCTGAAACCTGGTGTTGTGGGATTTTTAACACAGTCAAATCAGGTTGTGGGATCCCATGACTCAGCCAATGTCAAATGGCTATCAGATCAGCCCCCACAGCCCCTTCCCAACCCCCCCGCTCCCCTCCCCCCACCCCCGAGGCAACAAATTTATCCTAATATTTTCTTGAACAAGGAAGAAAGAATGTCTTTAGTCTGTTTCCTGAATAGAGTGAAACCCCCATCTCTGTTTGTTTCTTCGCAAACTACTGTACGGAAGCGACCTGCTTTAGTAGCTACGTCTGTACGTAAAGATTATTCACGCAGACGATCGCCAAGGCTGGAACTGGCTTCAGCTCCCTGGTGCCACCAGGCAGCCGTACTAACCACTGATCCACTGTGCCACCCGTACGATTTGGAACGATTTGTCATCATTTGCGGTGCAAGTAGCGAAACAGTTGTCAGTTTGTCAACTGGGTCGGATTATAATGTTGTCAGCGATCTGCAGCAATGTGAACGGAGATGTCGAATCGAGCTGCTGGTGGTGATGAGGCGCGCTTGCAGCGTGACATGTTTACACGGGGAGATCAGCTCCCTCCCCATTCTCCACAGAGAGTCGGATACAAGTAGAGAGGATATTGAAAGTGGACGATAAAGAAAGGGTGCACGGACGTAATTCGCTTTTCGCAACTTTTCGGATTGATGCGGAATGCCGAGGAGCGAATCCTGTACGTGAGGGAAACGATGATTGGCATTTATGGGCAAGCTACACCAACACAAGGGGAGGCAATGAATAGGATCTTTCCGTCAAGGCCAACATTTCTCGCCCATGCCGAGATCAGCCTGGTGGTGAGCTGCTCTCTCGAACCGCTGCAGTCCAAGTGCTGTCGGTAGCCCCGCGATGCTGTTTGGGCGGGGATTCCCGATTTTGACCCGGTAACACCGGAGGAACAAGGACATATTTGCAATTCAGGACAGCGAGTGCCTCGGCGCGGGGGGAGAGAACTTGCGAATGGTGGTGTTCCCGTGGATCTGCTGCCGTCATCCTTCGAGGCTGCGTTGGCCATGGGTTTGCAAGGTGCTGCCTGAGGAATTCTGGTGAATCTTGTAGATGCCGGGGGAATGATGATGCGGAATGAATGACCCTGCCGCCGCCGCTGTCCCCGATCACCGGGAGAAACCTCTCTGCAGTCGACCTGACGTGCGGTGGCTCCGGCCCGTGCCATCTGATTGGTCGTCAGCGCGACCTACGCGGCTACGTAACGGGAAAAGCACGGGGAAAGCACAGCGACTGCTGCAGAGTGATCTTCCGGTCTGGTTGGATATCTTGGAAGGAAGGTAGACGGTAAGGGAATAAAGGAACTTTGAATATCATCAAACTGATGGAAAGGATAGTCGGCAAATATGACCTCCACCGTTGGAGTATTAATGTGCTATCGCTTCTCGGCCTTTTGGCTTGGAATATGTGTAGTTTCTGTTCTTATCAGTTTAATCGCTGATATCTCCCGAAGGTGGGAGTGTTTGTATTAAATGGATTTTTGGAGCAGGGAGATGGCTTAAGGGCTTGCTCTGTCCTCTCCATGTATCAGCCTGGTATTGCAGTGTTTCCAGGAATGGTGCACCCAACGCTTACCCAAGTTCAAAAGCAGGTGAATGCAATGTGAATCTCTTGCCTTTGCTAGTTTGCCGTGTTGATGGCAGTCAGTGATTGTTGCATCTATTGTCTTTTCAGTTGCAGGAAAACTATCGTCTTTTGTTACGGGTTTTCTGTCTTATGAACCTGCTCTGCAGTTACCTGATGAAGGTGCAGCACGCTGAAAGCCAGGACAGGGGTAACCCCAACGTGCTACAGGGAACATTCTGGAACCAGGGGCCTGCCAGGAAGGTAACTTGCCAATTTGAATGAATGGATTTGCCCTTGTCTGCCGTTTTGGGCTTCTGCGGTCGTTCTTGGAACGTATCCCACCGATGGTACGGCGGTGGCGGGGGGGGGTGACTGCTGTAATTTCAAAGAACCCGTTGGGCTGAAACCTGGTGTTGTGGGATTTTTAACACAGTCAAATCAGGTTGTGGGATCCCATGACTCAGCCAATGTCAAATGGCTATCAGATCAGCCCCCACAGCCCCTTCCCAACCCCCCCGCCTCCCCCCCCACCCCCGAGGCAACAAATTTATCCTAATATTTTCTTGAACAAGGAAGAAATGTCTTTAGTCTGTTTCCTGAATAGAGTGAAACCCCATCTCTGTTTGTTTCTTCGCAAACTACTGTACGGAAGCGACCTGCTTTAGTAGCTACGTCTGTACGTAAAGATTATTCACGCAGACGATCGCCCAAGGCTGGAACTGGCTTCAGCTCCCTGGTGCCACCAGGCAGCCGTACTAACCACTGATCCACTGTGCCACCGTACGATTTGGAACGATTTGTCATCATTTGCGGTGCAAGTAGCGAAACAGTTGTCAGTTTGTCAACTGGGTCGGATTATAATGTTGTCAGCGATCTGCAGCAATGTGAACGGAGATGTCGAATCGAGCTGCTGGTGGTGATGAGGCGCGCTTGCAGCGTGACATGTTTACACGGGGAGATCAGCTCCCTCCCCATTCTCCACAGAGAGTCGGATACAAGTAGAGAGGATATTGAAAGTGGACGATAAAGAAAGGGTGCACGGACGTAATTCGCTTTTCGCAACTTTTCGGATTGATGCGGAATGCCGAGGAGCGAATCCTGTACGTGAGGGAAACGATGATTGGCATTTATGGGCAAGCTACACCAACACAAGGGGAGGCAATGAATAGGATCTTTCCGTCAAGGCCAACATTTCTCGCCCATGCCGAGATCAGCCTGGTGGTGAGCTGCTCTCTCGAACCGCTGCAGTCCAAGTGCTGTCGGTAGCCCCGCGATGCTGTTTGGGCGGGGATTCCCGATTTTGACCCGGTAACACCGGAGGAACAAGGACATATTTGCAATTCAGGACAGCGAGTGCCTCGGCGGGGGGGAGAACTTGCGAATGGTGGTGTTCCCGTGGATCTGCTGCCGTCATCCTTCGAGGCTGCGTTGGCCATGGGTTTGCAAGGTGCTGCCTGAGGAATTCTGGTGAATCTTGTAGATGCCGGGGGAATGAATGACCCTGCCGCCGCCGCTGTCCCCGATCACCGGGAGAAACCTCTCTGCAGTCGACCTGACGTGCGGTGGCTCCGGCCCGTGCCATCTGATTGGTCGTCAGCGCGACCTACGCGGCTACGTAACAGAAAAGCACGGGGAAAGCACAGCGACTGCTGCAGAGTGATCTTCCGGTCTGGTTGGATATCTTGGAAGGAAGGTAGACGGTAAGGGAATAAAGGAACTTTGAATATCATCAAACTGATGGAAAGGATAGTCGGCAAATATGACCTCCACCGTTGGAGTATTAATGTGCTATCGCTTCTCGGCCTTTTGGCTTGGAATATGTGTAGTTTCTGTTCTTATCAGTTTAATCGCTGATATCTCCCGAAGGTGGGAGTGTTTGTATTAAATGGATTTTTGGAGCAGGGAGATGGCTTAAGGGCTTGCTCTGTCCTCTCCATGTATCAGCCTGGTATTGCAGTGTTTCCAGGAATGGTGCACCCAACGCTTACCCAAGTTCAAAAGCAGGTGAATGCAATGTGAATCTCTTGCCTTTGCTAGTTTGCCGTGTTGATGGCAGTCAGTGATTGTTGCATCTATTGTCTTTTCAGTTGCAGGAAACTATCGTCTTTTGTTACGGGTTTTCTGTCTTATGAACCTGCTCTGCAGTTACCTGATGAAGGTGCAGCACGCTGAAAGCCAGGACAGGGGTAACCCCAACGTGCTACAGGGAACATTCTGGAACCAGGGGCCTGCCAGGAAGGTAACTTGCCAATTTGAATGAATGGATTTGCCCTTGTCTGCCGTTTTGGGCTTCTGCGGTCGTTCTTGGAACGTATCCCACCGATGGTACGGCGGTGGCGGGGGGTGGGGTGACTGCTGTAATTTCAAAGAACCCCGTTGGGCTGAAACCTGGTGTTGTGGGATTTTTAACACAGTCAAATCAGGTTGTGGGATCCCATGACTCAGCCAATGTCAAATGGCTATCAGATCAGCCCCCACAGCCCCTTCCCAACCCCCCGCCTCCCCCCCCAACCCCGAGGCAACAAATTTATCCTAATATTTTCTTGAACAAGAAAGAAATGTCTTTAGTCTGTTTCCTGAATAGAGTGAAACCCCCATCTCTGTTTGTTTCTTCGCAAACTACTGTACGGAAGCGACCTGCTTTAGTAGCTACGTCTGTACGTAAAGATTATTCACGCAGACGATCGCCCAAGGCTGGAACTGGCTTCAGCTCCCTGGTGCCACCAGGCAGCCGTACTAACCACTGATCCACTGTGCCACCCGTACGATTTGGAACGATTTGTCATCATTTGCGGTGCAAGTAGCGAAACAGTTGTCAGTTTGTCAACTGGGTCGGATTATAATGTTGTCAGCGATCTGCAGCAATGTGAACGGAGATGTCGAATCGAGCTGCTGGTGGTGATGAGGCGCGCTTGCAGCGTGACATGTTTACACGGGGAGATCAGCTCCCTCCCCATTCTCCACAGAGAGTCGGATACAAGTAGAGAGGATATTGAAAGTGGACGATAAAGAAAGGGTGCACGGACGTAATTCGCTTTTCGCAACTTTTCGGATTGATGCGGAATGCCGAGGAGCGAATCCTGTACGTGAGGGAAACGATGATTGGCATTTATGGGCAAGCTACACCAACACAAGGGGAGGCAATGAATAGGATCTTTCCGTCAAGGCCAACATTTCTCGCCCATGCCGAGATCAGCCTGGTGGTGAGCTGCTCTCTCGAACCGCTGCAGTCCAAGTGCTGTCGGTAGCCCCGCGATGCTGTTTGGGCGGGGATTCCCGATTTTGACCCGGTAACACCGGAGGAACAAGGACATATTTGCAATTCAGGACAGCGAGTGCCTCGGCGGGGGGGGAGAACTTGCGAATGGTGGTGTTCCCGTGGATCTGCTGCCGTCATCCTTCGAGGCTGCGTTGGCCATGGGTTTGCAAGGTGCTGCCTGAGGAATTCTGGTGAATCTTGTAGATGCCGGGGGAATGAATGCCGGGGGAATGAATGACCCTGCCGCCGCCGCTGTCCCCGATCACCGGGGAGAAACCTCTCTGCAGTCGACCTGACGTGCGGTGGCTCCGGCCCGTGCCATCTGATTGGTCGTCAGCGCGACCTACGCGGCTACGTAACAGAGACAGAAAAGCACGGGGAAAGCACAGCGACTGCTGCAGAGTGATCTTCCGGTCTGGTTGGATATCTTGGAAGGAAGGTAGACGGTAAGGGAATAAAGGAACTTTGAATATCATCAAACTGATGGAAAGGATAGTCGGCAAATATGACCTCCACCGTTGGAGTATTAATGTGCTATCGCTTCTCGGCCTTTTGGCTTGGAATATGTGTAGTTTCTGTTCTTATCAGTTTAATCGCTGATATCTCCCGAAGGTGGGAGTGTTTGTATTAAATGGATTTTTGGAGCAGGGAGATGGCTTAAGGGCTTGCTCTGTCCTCTCCATGTATCAGCCTGGTATTGCAGTGTTTCCAGGAATGGTGCACCCAACGCTTACCCAAGTTCAAAAGCAGGTGAATGCAATGTGAATCTCTTGCCTTTGCTAGTTTGCCGTGTTGATGGCAGTCAGTGATTGTTGCATCTATTGTCTTTTCAGTTGCAGGAAACTATCGTCTTTTGTTACGGGTTTTCTGTCTTATGAACCTGCTCTGCAGTTACCTGATGAAGGTGCAGCACGCTGAAAGCCAGGACAGGGGTAACCCCAACGTGCTACAGGGAACATTCTGGAACCAGGGGCCTGCCAGGAAGGTAACTTGCCAATTTGAATGAATGGATTTGACCTTGTCTGCCGTTTTGGGCTTCTGCGGTCGTTCTTGGAACGTATCCCACCGATGGTACGGCGGTGGCGGGGGGTGGGGTGACTGCTGTAATTTCAAAGAACCCCGTTGGGCTGAAACCTGGTGTTGTGGGATTTTTAACACAGTCAAATCAGGTTGTGGGATCCCATGACTCAGCCAATGTCAAATGGCTATCAGATCAGCCCCCACAGCCCCTTCCCAACCCCCCACCCCCGAGGCAACAAATTTATCCTAATATTTTCTTGAACAAGGAAGAAATGTCTTTAGTCTGTTTCCTGAATAGAGTGAAACCCCCATCTCTGTTTGTTTCTTCGCAAACTACTGTACGGAAGCGACCTGCTTTAGTAGCTACGTCTGTACGTAAAGATTATTCACGCAGACGATCGCCCAAGGCTGGAACTGGCTTCAGCTCCCTGGTGCCACCAGGCAGCCGTACTAACCACTGATCCACTGTGCCACCCGTACGATTTGGAACGATTTGTCATCATTTGCGGTGCAAGTAGCGAAACAGTTGTCAGTTTGTCAACTGGGTCGGATTATAATGTTGTCAGCGATCTGCAGCAATGTGAACGGAGATGTCGAATCGAGCTGCTGGTGGTGATGAGGCGCGCTTGCAGCGTGACATGTTTACACGGGGAGATCAGCTCCCTCCCCATTCTCCACAGAGAGTCGGATACAAGTAGAGAGGATATTGAAAGTGGACGATAAAGAAAGGGTGCACGGACGTAATTCGCTTTTCGCAACTTTTCGGATTGATGCGGAATGCCGAGGAGCGAATCCTGTACGTGAGGGAAACGATGATTGGCATTTATGGGCAAGCTACACCAACACAAGGGGAGGCAATGAATAGGATCTTTCCGTCAAGGCCAACATTTCTCGCCCATGCCGAGATCAGCCTGGTGGTGAGCTGCTCTCTCGAACCGCTGCAGTCCAAGTGCTGTCGGTAGCCCCGCGATGCTGTTTGGGCGGGGATTCCCGATTTTGACCCGGTAACACCGGAGGAACAAGGACATATTTGCAATTCAGGACAGCGAGTGCCTCGGCGGGGGGGAGAACTTGCGAATGGTGGTGTTCCCGTGGATCTGCTGCCGTCATCCTTCGAGGCTGCGTTGGCCATGGGTTTGCAAGGTGCTGCCTGAGGAATTCTGGTGAATCTTGTAGATGCCGGGGGAATGAATGACCCTGCCGCCGCCGCTGTCCCCGATCACCGGGAGAAACCTCTCTGCAGTCGACCTGACGTGCGGTGGCTCCGGCCCGTGCCATCTGATTGGTCGTCAGCGCGACCTACGCGGCTACGTAACAGATGGACAGAAAAGCACGGGGAAAGCACAGCGACTGCTGCAGAGTGATCTTCCGGTCTGGTTGGATATCTTGGAAGGAAGGTAGACGGTAAGGGAATAAAGGAACTTTGAATATCATCAAACTGATGGAAAGGATAGTCGGCAAATATGACCTCCACCGTTGGAGTATTAATGTGCTATCGCTTCTCGGCCTTTTGGCTTGGAATATGTGTAGTTTCTGTTCTTATCAGTTTAATCGCTGATATCTCCCGAAGGTGGGAGTGTTTGTATTAAATGGATTTTTGGAGCAGGGAGATGGCTTAAGGGCTTGCTCTGTCCTCTCCATGTATCAGCCTGGTATTGCAGTGTTTCCAGGAATGGTGCACCCAACGCTTACCCAAGTTCAAAAGCAGGTGAATGCAATGTGAATCTCTTGCCTTTGCTAGTTTGCCGTGTTGATGGCAGTCAGTGATTGTTGCATCTATTGTCTTTTCAGTTGCAGGAAACTATCGTCTTTTGTTACGGGTTTTCTGTCTTATGAACCTGCTCTGCAGTTACCTGATGAAGGTGCAGCACGCTGAAAGCCAGGACAGGGGTAACCCCAACGTGCTACAGGGAACATTCTGGAACCAGGGGCCTGCCAGGAAGGTAACTTGCCAATTTGAATGAATGGATTTGCCCTTGTCTGCCGTTTTGGGCTTCTGCGGTCGTTCTTGGAACGTATCCCACCGATGGTACGGCGGTGGCGGGGGGTGGGGTGACTGCTGTAATTTCAAAGAACCCCGTTGGGCTGAAACCTGGTGTTGTGGGATTTTTAACACAGTCAAATCAGGTTGTGGGATCCCATGACTCAGCCAATGTCAAATGGCTATCAGATCAGCCCCACAGCCCCTTCCCAACCCCCCCGCCTCCCCCCCACCCCCGAGGCAACAAATTTATCCTAATATTTTCTTGAACAAGGAAGAAATGTCTTTAGTCTGTTTCCTGAATAGAGTGAAACCCCCATCTCTGTTTGTTTCTTCGCAAACTACTGTACGGAAGCGACCTGCTTTAGTAGCTACGTCTGTACGTAAAGATTATTCACGCAGACGATCGCCCAAGGCTGGAACTGGCTTCAGCTCCCTGGTGCCACCAGGCAGCCGTACTAACCACTGATCCACTGTGCCACCCGTACGATTTGGAACGATTTGTCATCATTTGCGGTGCAAGTAGCGAAACAGTTGTCAGTTTGTCAACTGGGTCGGATTATAATGTTGTCAGCGATCTGCAGCAATGTGAACGGAGATGTCGAATCGAGCTGCTGGTGGTGATGAGGCGCGCTTGCAGCGTGACATGTTTACACGGGGAGATCAGCTCCCTCCCCATTCTCCACAGAGAGTCGGATACAAGTAGAGAGGATATTGAAAGTGGACGATAAAGAAAGGGTGCACGGACGTAATTCGCTTTTCGCAACTTTTCGGATTGATGCGGAATGCCGAGGAGCGAATCCTGTACGTGAGGGAAACGATGATTGGCATTTATGGGCAAGCTACACCAACACAAGGGGAGGCAATGAATAGGATCTTTCCGTCAAGGCCAACATTTCTCGCCCATGCCGAGATCAGCCTGGTGGTGAGCTGCTCTCTCGAACCGCTGCAGTCCAAGTGCTGTCGGTAGCCCCGCGATGCTGTTTGGGCGGGGATTCCCGATTTTGACCCGGTAACACCGGAGGAACAAGGACATATTTGCAATTCAGGACAGCGAGTGCCTCGGCGGGGGGGAGAACTTGCGAATGGTGGTGTTCCCGTGGATCTGCTGCCGTCATCCTTCGAGGCTGCGTTGGCCATGGGTTTGCAAGGTGCTGCCTGAGGAATTCTGGTGAATCTTGTAGATGCCGGGGGAATGAATGACCCTGCCGCCGCCCGCTGTCCCCGATCACCGGGAGAAACCTCTCTGCAGTCGACCTGACGTGCGGTGGCTCCGGCCCGTGCCATCTGATTGGTCGTCAGCGCGACCTACGCGGCTACGTAACAGATGGACAGAAAAGCACGGGGAAAGCACAGCGACTGCTGCAGAGTGATCTTCCGGTCTGGTTGGATATCTTGGAAGGAAGGTAGACGGTAAGGGAATAAAGGAACTTTGAATATCATCAAACTGATGGAAAGGATAGTCGGCAAATATGACCTCCACCGTTGGAGTATTAATGTGCTATCGCTTCTCGGCCTTTTGGCTTGGAATATGTGTAGTTTCTGTTCTTATCAGTTTAATCGCTGATATCTCCCGAAGGTGGGAGTGTTTGTATTAAATGGATTTTTGGAGCAGGGAGATGGCTTAAGGGCTTGCTCTGTCCTCTCCATGTATCAGCCTGGTATTGCAGTGTTTCCAGGAATGGTGCACCCAACGCTTACCCAAGTTCAAAAGCAGGTGAATGCAATGTGAATCTCTTGCCTTTGCTAGTTTGCCGTGTTGATGGCAGTCAGTGATTGTTGCATCTATTGTCTTTTCAGTTGCAGGAAACTATCGTCTTTTGTTACGGGTTTTCTGTCTTATGAACCTGCTCTGCAGTTACCTGATGAAGGTGCAGCACGCTGAAAGCCAGGACAGGGGTAACCCCAACGTGCTACAGGGAACATTCTGGAACCAGGGGCCTGCCAGGAAGGTAACTTGCCAATTTGAATGAATGGATTTGCCCTTGTCTGCCGTTTTGGGCTTCTGCGGTCGTTCTTGGAACGTATCCCACCGATGGTACGGCGGTGGCGGGGGGTGGGGTGACTGCTGTAATTTCAAAGAACCCCGTTGGGCTGAAACCTGGTGTTGTGGGATTTTTAACACAGTCAAATCAGGTTGTGGGATCCCATGACTCAGCCAATGTCAAATGGCTATCAGATCAGCCCCCACAGCCCCTTCCCAACCCCCCCGCCTCCCCCCCCACCCCGAGGCAACAAATTTATCCTAATATTTTCTTGAACAAGGAAGAAATGTCTTTAGTCTGTTTCCTGAATAGAGTGAAACCCCCATCTCTGTTTGTTTCTTCGCAAACTACTGTACGGAAGCGACCTGCTTTAGTAGCTACGTCTGTACGTAAAGATTATTCACGCAGACGATCGCCCAAGGCTGGAACTGGCTTCAGCTCCCTGGTGCCACCAGGCAGCCGTACTAACCACTGATCCACTGTGCCACCCGTACGATTTGGAACGATTTGTCATCATTTGCGGTGCAAGTAGCGAAACAGTTGTCAGTTTGTCAACTGGGTCGGATTATAATGTTGTCAGCGATCTGCAGCAATGTGAACGGAGATGTCGAATCGAGCTGCTGGTGGTGATGAGGCGCGCTTGCAGCGTGACATGTTTACACGGGGAGATCAGCTCCCTCCCCATTCTCCACAGAGAGTCGGATACAAGTAGAGAGGATATTGAAAGTGGACGATAAAGAAAGGGTGCACGGACGTAATTCGCTTTTCGCAACTTTTCGGATTGATGCGGAATGCCGAGGAGCGAATCCTGTACGTGAGGGAAACGATGATTGGCATTTATGGGCAAGCTACACCAACACAAGGGGAGGCAATGAATAGGATCTTTCCGTCAAGGCCAACATTTCTCGCCCATGCCGAGATCAGCCTGGTGGTGAGCTGCTCTCTCGAACCGCTGCAGTCCAAGTGCTGTCGGTAGCCCCGCGATGCTGTTTGGGCGGGGATTCCCGATTTTGACCCGGTAACACCGGAGGAACAAGGACATATTTGCAATTCAGGACAGCGAGTGCCTCGGCGGGGGGGAGAACTTGCGAATGGTGGTGTTCCCGTGGATCTGCTGCCGTCATCCTTCGAGGCTGCGTTGGCCATGGGTTTGCAAGGTGCTGCCTGAGGAATTCTGGTGAATCTTGTAGATGCCGGGGGAATGAATGACCCTGCCGGGGAATGAATGACCCTGCCGCCGCCGCTGTCCCCGATCACCGGGAGAAACCTCTCTGCAGTCGACCTGACGTGCGGTGGCTCCGGCCCGTGCCATCTGATTGGTCGTCAGCGCGACCTACGCGGCTACGTAACAGAAAAGCACGGGGAAAGCACAGCGACTGCTGCAGAGTGATCTTCCGGTCTGGTTGGATATCTTGGAAGGAAGGTAGACGGTAAGGGAATAAAGGAACTTTGAATATCATCAAACTGATGGAAAGGATAGTCGGCAAATATGACCTCCACCGTTGGAGTATTAATGTGCTATCGCTTCTCGGCCTTTTGGCTTGGAATATGTGTAGTTTCTGTTCTTATCAGTTTAATCGCTGATATCTCCCGAAGGTGGGAGTGTTTGTATTAAATGGATTTTTGGAGCAGGGAGATGGCTTAAGGGCTTGCTCTGTCCTCTCCATGTATCAGCCTGGTATTGCAGTGTTTCCAGGAATGGTGCACCCAACGCTTACCCAAGTTCAAAAGCAGGTGAATGCAATGTGAATCTCTTGCCTTTGCTAGTTTGCCGTGTTGATGGCAGTCAGTGATTGTTGCATCTATTGTCTTTTCAGTTGCAGGAAACTATCGTCTTTTGTTACGGGTTTTCTGTCTTATGAACCTGCTCTGCAGTTACCTGATGAAGGTGCAGCACGCTGAAAGCCAGGACAGGGGTAACCCCAACGTGCTACAGGGAACATTCTGGAACCAGGGGCCTGCCAGGAAGGTAACTTGCCAATTTGAATGAATGGATTTGCCCTTGTCTGCCGTTTTGGGCTTCTGCGGTCGTTCTTGGAACGTATCCCACCGATGGTACGGCGGTGGCGGGGGGTGGGGTGACTGCTGTAATTTCAAAGAACCCCGTTGGGCTGAAACCTGGTGTTGTGGGATTTTTAACACAGTCAAATCAGGTTGTGGGATCCCATGACTCAGCCAATGTCAAATGGCTATCAGATCAGCCCCCACAGCCCCTTCCCAACCCCCCCGCCCCCCCCCACCCCGAGGCAACAAATTTATCCTAATATTTTCTTGAACAAGGAAGAAATGTCTTTAGTCTGTTTCCTGAATAGAGTGAAACCCCCATCTCTGTTTGTTTCTTCGCAAACTACTGTACGGAAGCGACCTGCTTTAGTAGCTACGTCTGTACGTAAAGATTATTCACGCAGACGATCGCCCAAGGCTGGAACTGGCTTCAGCTCCCTGGTGCCACCAGGCAGCCGTACTAACCACTGATCCACTGTGCCACCCGTACGATTTGGAACGATTTGTCATCATTTGCGGTGCAAGTAGCGAAACAGTTGTCAGTTTGTCAACTGGGTCGGATTATAATGTTGTCAGCGATCTGCAGCAATGTGAACGGAGATGTCGAATCGAGCTGCTGGTGGTGATGAGGCGCGCTTGCAGCGTGACATGTTTACACGGGGAGATCAGCTCCCTCCCCATTCTCCACAGAGAGTCGGATACAAGTAGAGAGGATATTGAAAGTGGACGATAAAGAAAGGGTGCACGGACGTAATTCGCTTTTCGCAACTTTTCGGATTGATGCGGAATGCCGAGGAGCGAATCCTGTACGTGAGGGAAACGATGATTGGCATTTATGGGCAAGCTACACCAACACAAGGGGAGGCAATGAATAGGATCTTTCCGTCAAGGCCAACATTTCTCGCCCATGCCGAGATCAGCCTGGTGGTGAGCTGCTCTCTCGAACCGCTGCAGTCCAAGTGCTGTCGGTAGCCCCGCGATGCTGTTTGGGCGGGGATTCCCGATTTTGACCCGGTAACACCGGAGGAACAAGGACATATTTGCAATTCAGGACAGCGAGTGCCTCGGCGGGGGGGAGAACTTGCGAATGGTGGTGTTCCCGTGGATCTGCTGCCGTCATCCTTCGAGGCTGCGTTGGCCATGGGTTTGCAAGGTGCTGCCTGAGGAATTCTGGTGAATCTTGTAGATGCCGGGGGAATGAATGACCCTGCCGCCGCCGCTGTCCCCGATCACCGGGAGAAACCTCTCTGCAGTCGACCTGACGTGCGGTGGCTCCGGCCCGTGCCATCTGATTGGTCGTCAGCGCGACCTACGCGGCTACGTAACAGATGGACAGAAAAGCACGGGGAAAGCACAGCGACTGCTGCAGAGTGATCTTCCGGTCTGGTTGGATATCTTGGAAGGAAGGTAGACGGTAAGGGAATAAAGGAACTTTGAATATCATCAAACTGATGGAAAGGATAGTCGGCAAATATGACCTCCACCGTTGGAGTATTAATGTGCTATCGCTTCTCGGCCTTTTGGCTTGGAATATGTGTAGTTTCTGTTCTTATCAGTTTAATCGCTGATATCTCCCGAAGGTGGGAGTGTTTGTATTAAATGGATTTTTGGAGCAGGGAGATGGCTTAAGGGCTTGCTCTGTCCTCTCCATGTATCAGCCTGGTATTGCAGTGTTTCCAGGAATGGTGCACCCAACGCTTACCCAAGTTCAAAAGCAGGTGAATGCAATGTGAATCTCTTGCCTTTGCTAGTTTGCCGTGTTGATGGCAGTCAGTGATTGTTGCATCTATTGTCTTTTCAGTTGCAGGAAACTATCGTCTTTTGTTACGGGTTTTCTGTCTTATGAACCTGCTCTGCAGTTACCTGATGAAGGTGCAGCACGCTGAAAGCCAGGACAGGGGTAACCCCAACGTGCTACAGGGAACATTCTGGAACCAGGGGCCTGCCAGGAAGGTAACTTGCCAATTTGAATGAATGGATTTGCCCTTGTCTGCCGTTTTGGGCTTCTGCGGTCGTTCTTGGAACGTATCCCACCGATGGTACGGCGGTGGCGGGGGGTGGGGTGACTGCTGTAATTTCAAAGAACCCCGTTGGGCTGAAACCTGGTGTTGTGGGATTTTTAACACAGTCAAATCAGGTTGTGGGATCCCATGACTCAGCCAATGTCAAATGGCTATCAGATCAGCCCCCACAGCCCCTTCCCAACCCCCCCGCCTCCCCCCCACCCCGAGGCAACAAATTTATCCTAATATTTTCTTGAACAAGGAAGAAATGTCTTTAGTCTGTTTCCTGAATAGAGTGAAACCCCCATCTCTGTTTGTTTCTTCGCAAACTACTGTACGGAAGCGACCTGCTTTAGTAGCTACGTCTGTACGTAAAGATTATTCACGCAGACGATCGCCCAAGGCTGGAACTGGCTTCAGCTCCCTGGTGCCACCAGGCAGCCGTACTAACCACTGATCCACTGTGCCACCCGTACGATTTGGAACGATTTGTCATCATTTGCGGTGCAAGTAGCGAAACAGTTGTCAGTTTGTCAACTGGGTCGGATTATAATGTTGTCAGCGATCTGCAGCAATGTGAACGGAGATGTCGAATCGAGCTGCTGGTGGTGATGAGGCGCGCTTGCAGCGTGACATGTTTACACGGGGAGATCAGCTCCCTCCCCATTCTCCACAGAGAGTCGGATACAAGTAGAGAGGATATTGAAAGTGGACGATAAAGAAAGGGTGCACGGACGTAATTCGCTTTTCGCAACTTTTCGGATTGATGCGGAATGCCGAGGAGCGAATCCTGTACGTGAGGGAAACGATGATTGGCATTTATGGGCAAGCTACACCAACACAAGGGGAGGCAATGAATAGGATCTTTCCGTCAAGGCCAACATTTCTCGCCCATGCCGAGATCAGCCTGGTGGTGAGCTGCTCTCTCGAACCGCTGCAGTCCAAGTGCTGTCGGTAGCCCCGCGATGCTGTTTGGGCGGGGATTCCCGATTTTGACCCGGTAACACCGGAGGAACAAGGACATATTTGCAATTCAGGACAGCGAGTGCCTCGGCGGGGGGGAGAACTTGCGAATGGTGGTGTTCCCGTGGATCTGCTGCCGTCATCCTTCGAGGCTGCGTTGGCCATGGGTTTGCAAGGTGCTGCCTGAGGAATTCTGGTGAATCTTGTAGATGCCGGGGGAATGAATGACCCTGCCGCCGCCGCTGTCCCCGATCACCGGGAGAAACCTCTCTGCAGTCGACCTGACGTGCGGTGGCTCCGGCCCGTGCCATCTGATTGGTCGTCAGCGCGACCTACGCGGCTACGTAACAGATGGACAGAAAAGCACGGGGAAAGCACAGCGACTGCTGCAGAGTGATCTTCCGGTCTGGTTGGATATCTTGGAAGGAAGGTAGACGGTAAGGGAATAAAGGAACTTTGAATATCATCAAACTGATGGAAAGGATAGTCGGCAAATATGACCTCCACCGTTGGAGTATTAATGTGCTATCGCTTCTCGGCCTTTTGGCTTGGAATATGTGTAGTTTCTGTTCTTATCAGTTTAATCGCTGATATCTCCCGAAGGTGGGAGTGTTTGTATTAAATGGATTTTTGGAGCAGGGAGATGGCTTAAGGGCTTGCTCTGTCCTCTCCATGTATCAGCCTGGTATTGCAGTGTTTCCAGGAATGGTGCACCCAACGCTTACCCAAGTTCAAAAGCAGGTGAATGCAATGTGAATCTCTTGCCTTTGCTAGTTTGCCGTGTTGATGGCAGTCAGTGATTGTTGCATCTATTGTCTTTTCAGTTGCAGGAAACTATCGTCTTTTGTTACGGGTTTTCTGTCTTATGAACCTGCTCTGCAGTTACCTGATGAAGGTGCAGCACGCTGAAAGCCAGGACAGGGGTAACCCCAACGTGCTACAGGGAACATTCTGGAACCAGGGGCCTGCCAGGAAGGTAACTTGCCAATTTGAATGAATGGATTTGCCCTTGTCTGCCGTTTTGGGCTTCTGCGGTCGTTCTTGGAACGTATCCCACCGATGGTACGGCGGTGGCGGGGGGTGGGGTGACTGCTGTAATTTCAAAGAACCCCGTTGGGCTGAAACCTGGTGTTGTGGGATTTTTAACACAGTCAAATCAGGTTGTGGGATCCCATGACTCAGCCAATGTCAAATGGCTATCAGATCAGCCCCCACAGCCCCTTCCCAACCCCCCCGCCTCCCCCCCCACCCCGAGGCAACAAATTTATCCTAATATTTTCTTGAACAAGGAAGAAATGTCTTTAGTCTGTTTCCTGAATAGAGTGAAACCCCCATCTCTGTTTGTTTCTTCGCAAACTACTGTACGGAAGCGACCTGCTTTAGTAGCTACGTCTGTACGTAAAGATTATTCACGCAGACGATCGCCCAAGGCTGGAACTGGCTTCAGCTCCCTGGTGCCACCAGGCAGCCGTACTAACCACTGATCCACTGTGCCACCCGTACGATTTGGAACGATTTGTCATCATTTGCGGTGCAAGTAGCGAAACAGTTGTCAGTTTGTCAACTGGGTCGGATTATAATGTTGTCAGCGATCTGCAGCAATGTGAACGGAGATGTCGAATCGAGCTGCTGGTGGTGATGAGGCGCGCTTGCAGCGTGACATGTTTACACGGGGAGATCAGCTCCCTCCCCATTCTCCACAGAGAGTCGGATACAAGTAGAGAGGATATTGAAAGTGGACGATAAAGAAAGGGTGCACGGACGTAATTCGCTTTTCGCAACTTTTCGGATTGATGCGGAATGCCGAGGAGCGAATCCTGTACGTGAGGGAAACGATGATTGGCATTTATGGGCAAGCTACACCAACACAAGGGGAGGCAATGAATAGGATCTTTCCGTCAAGGCCAACATTTCTCGCCCATGCCGAGATCAGCCTGGTGGTGAGCTGCTCTCTCGAACCGCTGCAGTCCAAGTGCTGTCGGTAGCCCCGCGATGCTGTTTGGGCGGGGATTCCCGATTTTGACCCGGTAACACCGGAGGAACAAGGACATATTTGCAATTCAGGACAGCGAGTGCCTCGGCGGGGGGGAGAACTTGCGAATGGTGGTGTTCCCGTGGATCTGCTGCCGTCATCCTTCGAGGCTGCGTTGGCCATGGGTTTGCAAGGTGCTGCCTGAGGAATTCTGGTGAATCTTGTAGATGTAGATGCCGGGGGAATGAATGACCCTGCCGCCGCCGCTGTCCCCGATCACCGGGAGAAACCTCTCTGCAGTCGACCTGACGTGCGGTGGCTCCGGCCCGTGCCATCTGATTGGTCGTCAGCGCGACCTACGCGGCTACGTAACAGATGGACAGAAAAGCACGGGGAAAGCACAGCGACTGCTGCAGAGTGATCTTCCGGTCTGGTTGGATATCTTGGAAGGAAGGTAGACGGTAAGGGAATAAAGGAACTTTGAATATCATCAAACTGATGGAAAGGATAGTCGGCAAATATGACCTCCACCGTTGGAGTATTAATGTGCTATCGCTTCTCGGCCTTTTGGCTTGGAATATGTGTAGTTTCTGTTCTTATCAGTTTAATCGCTGATATCTCCCGAAGGTGGGAGTGTTTGTATTAAATGGATTTTTGGAGCAGGGAGATGGCTTAAGGGCTTGCTCTGTCCTCTCCATGTATCAGCCTGGTATTGCAGTGTTTCCAGGAATGGTGCACCCAACGCTTACCCAAGTTCAAAAGCAGGTGAATGCAATGTGAATCTCTTGCCTTTGCTAGTTTGCCGTGTTGATGGCAGTCAGTGATTGTTGCATCTATTGTCTTTTCAGTTGCAGGAAACTATCGTCTTTTGTTACGGGTTTTCTGTCTTATGAACCTGCTCTGCAGTTACCTGATGAAGGTGCAGCACGCTGAAAGCCAGGACAGGGGTAACCCCAACGTGCTACAGGGAACATTCTGGAACCAGGGGCCTGCCAGGAAGGTAACTTGCCAATTTGAATGAATGGATTTGCCCTTGTCTGCCGTTTTGGGCTTCTGCGGTCGTTCTTGGAACGTATCCCACCGATGGTACGGCGGTGGCGGGGGGTGGGGTGACTGCTGTAATTTCAAAGAACCCCGTTGGGCTGAAACCTGGTGTTGTGGGATTTTTAACACAGTCAAATCAGGTTGTGGGATCCCATGACTCAGCCAATGTCAAATGGCTATCAGATCAGCCCCCACAGCCCCTTCCCAACCCCCCCGCCTCCCCCCCCAACCCCGAGGCAACAAATTTATCCTAATATTTTCTTGAACAAGAAAGAAATGTCTTTAGTCTGTTTCCTGAATAGAGTGAAACCCCCATCTCTGTTTGTTTCTTCGCAAACTACTGTACGGAAGCGACCTGCTTTAGTAGCTACGTCTGTACGTAAAGATTATTCACGCAGACGATCGCCCAAGGCTGGAACTGGCTTCAGCTCCCTGGTGCCACCAGGCAGCCGTACTAACCACTGATCCACTGTGCCACCCGTACGATTTGGAACGATTTGTCATCATTTGCGGTGCAAGTAGCGAAACAGTTGTCAGTTTGTCAACTGGGTCGGATTATAATGTTGTCAGCGATCTGCAGCAATGTGAACGGAGATGTCGAATCGAGCTGCTGGTGGTGATGAGGCGCGCTTGCAGCGTGACATGTTTACACGGGGAGATCAGCTCCCTCCCCATTCTCCACAGAGAGTCGGATACAAGTAGAGAGGATATTGAAAGTGGACGATAAAGAAAGGGTGCACGGACGTAATTCGCTTTTCGCAACTTTTCGGATTGATGCGGAATGCCGAGGAGCGAATCCTGTACGTGAGGGAAACGATGATTGGCATTTATGGGCAAGCTACACCAACACAAGGGGAGGCAATGAATAGGATCTTTCCGTCAAGGCCAACATTTCTCGCCCATGCCGAGATCAGCCTGGTGGTGAGCTGCTCTCTCGAACCGCTGCAGTCCAAGTGCTGTCGGTAGCCCCGCGATGCTGTTTGGGCGGGGATTCCCGATTTTGACCC
Source organism: Hemiscyllium ocellatum (assembly GCF_020745735.1). Classification (NCBI taxonomy): domain Eukaryota; kingdom Metazoa; phylum Chordata; class Chondrichthyes; order Orectolobiformes; family Hemiscylliidae; genus Hemiscyllium; species Hemiscyllium ocellatum. The sequence continues at coordinate 64,753 of NW_026867975.1, read as the reverse complement.
GGTAACACCGGAGGAACAAGGACATATTTGCAATTCAGGACAGCGAGTGCCTCGGCGGGGGGGAGAACTTGCGAATGGTGGTGTTCCCGTGGATCTGCTGCCGTCATCCTTCGAGGCTGCGTTGGCCATGGGTTTGCAAGGTGCTGCCTGAGGAATTCTGGTGAATCTTGTAGATGCCGGGGGAATGAATGACCCTGCCGGGGGAATGAATGACCCTGCCGCCGCCGCTGTCCCCGATCACCGGGAGAAACCTCTCTGCAGTCGACCTGACGTGCGGTGGCTCCGGCCCGTGCCATCTGATTGGTCGTCAGCGCGACCTACGCGGCTACGTAACAGAAAAGCACGGGGAAAGCACAGCGACTGCTGCAGAGTGATCTTCCGGTCTGGTTGGATATCTTGGAAGGAAGGTAGACGGTAAGGGAATAAAGGAACTTTGAATATCATCAAACTGATGGAAAGGATAGTCGGCAAATATGACCTCCACCGTTGGAGTATTAATGTGCTATCGCTTCTCGGCCTTTTGGCTTGGAATATGTGTAGTTTCTGTTCTTATCAGTTTAATCGCTGATATCTCCCGAAGGTGGGAGTGTTTGTATTAAATGGATTTTTGGAGCAGGGAGATGGCTTAAGGGCTTGCTCTGTCCTCTCCATGTATCAGCCTGGTATTGCAGTGTTTCCAGGAATGGTGCACCCAACGCTTACCCAAGTTCAAAAGCAGGTGAATGCAATGTGAATCTCTTGCCTTTGCTAGTTTGCCGTGTTGATGGCAGTCAGTGATTGTTGCATCTATTGTCTTTTCAGTTGCAGGAAACTATCGTCTTTTGTTACGGGTTTTCTGTCTTATGAACCTGCTCTGCAGTTACCTGATGAAGGTGCAGCACGCTGAAAGCCAGGACAGGGGTAACCCCAACGTGCTACAGGGAACATTCTGGAACCAGGGGCCTGCCAGGAAGGTAACTTGCCAATTTGAATGAATGGATTTGCCCTTGTCTGCCGTTTTGGGCTTCTGCGGTCGTTCTTGGAACGTATCCCACCGATGGTACGGCGGTGGCGGGGGGTGGGGTGACTGCTGTAATTTCAAAGAACCCCGTTGGGCTGAAACCTGGTGTTGTGGGATTTTTAACACAGTCAAATCAGGTTGTGGGATCCCATGACTCAGCCAATGTCAAATGGCTATCAGATCAGCCCCCACAGCCCCTTCCCAACCCCCCCGCCCCCCCCCACCCCGAGGCAACAAATTTATCCTAATATTTTCTTGAACAAGGAAGAAATGTCTTTAGTCTGTTTCCTGAATAGAGTGAAACCCCCATCTCTGTTTGTTTCTTCGCAAACTACTGTACGGAAGCGACCTGCTTTAGTAGCTACGTCTGTACGTAAAGATTATTCACGCAGACGATCGCCCAAGGCTGGAACTGGCTTCAGCTCCCTGGTGCCACCAGGCAGCCGTACTAACCACTGATCCACTGTGCCACCCGTACGATTTGGAACGATTTGTCATCATTTGCGGTGCAAGTAGCGAAACAGTTGTCAGTTTGTCAACTGGGTCGGATTATAATGTTGTCAGCGATCTGCAGCAATGTGAACGGAGATGTCGAATCGAGCTGCTGGTGGTGATGAGGCGCGCTTGCAGCGTGACATGTTTACACGGGGAGATCAGCTCCCTCCCCATTCTCCACAGAGAGTCGGATACAAGTAGAGAGGATATTGAAAGTGGACGATAAAGAAAGGGTGCACGGACGTAATTCGCTTTTCGCAACTTTTCGGATTGATGCGGAATGCCGAGGAGCGAATCCTGTACGTGAGGGAAACGATGATTGGCATTTATGGGCAAGCTACACCAACACAAGGGGAGGCAATGAATAGGATCTTTCCGTCAAGGCCAACATTTCTCGCCCATGCCGAGATCAGCCTGGTGGTGAGCTGCTCTCTCGAACCGCTGCAGTCCAAGTGCTGTCGGTAGCCCCGCGATGCTGTTTGGGCGGGGATTCCCGATTTTGACCCGGTAACACCGGAGGAACAAGGACATATTTGCAATTCAGGACAGCGAGTGCCTCGGCGGGGGGGAGAACTTGCGAATGGTGGTGTTCCCGTGGATCTGCTGCCGTCATCCTTCGAGGCTGCGTTGGCCATGGGTTTGCAAGGTGCTGCCTGAGGAATTCTGGTGAATCTTGTAGATGCCGGGGGAATGAATGACCCTGCCGCCGCCGCTGTCCCCGATCACCGGGAGAAACCTCTCTGCAGTCGACCTGACGTGCGGTGGCTCCGGCCCGTGCCATCTGATTGGTCGTCAGCGCGACCTACGCGGCTACGTAACAGATGGACAGAAAAGCACGGGGAAAGCACAGCGACTGCTGCAGAGTGATCTTCCGGTCTGGTTGGATATCTTGGAAGGAAGGTAGACGGTAAGGGAATAAAGGAACTTTGAATATCATCAAACTGATGGAAAGGATAGTCGGCAAATATGACCTCCACCGTTGGAGTATTAATGTGCTATCGCTTCTCGGCCTTTTGGCTTGGAATATGTGTAGTTTCTGTTCTTATCAGTTTAATCGCTGATATCTCCCGAAGGTGGGAGTGTTTGTATTAAATGGATTTTTGGAGCAGGGAGATGGCTTAAGGGCTTGCTCTGTCCTCTCCATGTATCAGCCTGGTATTGCAGTGTTTCCAGGAATGGTGCACCCAACGCTTACCCAAGTTCAAAAGCAGGTGAATGCAATGTGAATCTCTTGCCTTTGCTAGTTTGCCGTGTTGATGGCAGTCAGTGATTGTTGCATCTATTGTCTTTTCAGTTGCAGGAAACTATCGTCTTTTGTTACGGGTTTTCTGTCTTATGAACCTGCTCTGCAGTTACCTGATGAAGGTGCAGCACGCTGAAAGCCAGGACAGGGGTAACCCCAACGTGCTACAGGGAACATTCTGGAACCAGGGGCCTGCCAGGAAGGTAACTTGCCAATTTGAATGAATGGATTTGCCCTTGTCTGCCGTTTTGGGCTTCTGCGGTCGTTCTTGGAACGTATCCCACCGATGGTACGGCGGTGGCGGGGGGTGGGGTGACTGCTGTAATTTCAAAGAACCCCGTTGGGCTGAAACCTGGTGTTGTGGGATTTTTAACACAGTCAAATCAGGTTGTGGGATCCCATGACTCAGCCAATGTCAAATGGCTATCAGATCAGCCCCCACAGCCCCTTCCCAACCCCCCCGCCTCCCCCCCCAACCCCGAGGCAACAAATTTATCCTAATATTTTCTTGAACAAGAAAGAAATGTCTTTAGTCTGTTTCCTGAATAGAGTGAAACCCCCATCTCTGTTTGTTTCTTCGCAAACTACTGTACGGAAGCGACCTGCTTTAGTAGCTACGTCTGTACGTAAAGATTATTCACGCAGACGATCGCCCAAGGCTGGAACTGGCTTCAGCTCCCTGGTGCCACCAGGCAGCCGTACTAACCACTGATCCACTGTGCCACCCGTACGATTTGGAACGATTTGTCATCATTTGCGGTGCAAGTAGCGAAACAGTTGTCAGTTTGTCAACTGGGTCGGATTATAATGTTGTCAGCGATCTGCAGCAATGTGAACGGAGATGTCGAATCGAGCTGCTGGTGGTGATGAGGCGCGCTTGCAGCGTGACATGTTTACACGGGGAGATCAGCTCCCTCCCCATTCTCCACAGAGAGTCGGATACAAGTAGAGAGGATATTGAAAGTGGACGATAAAGAAAGGGTGCACGGACGTAATTCGCTTTTCGCAACTTTTCGGATTGATGCGGAATGCCGAGGAGCGAATCCTGTACGTGAGGGAAACGATGATTGGCATTTATGGGCAAGCTACACCAACACAAGGGGAGGCAATGAATAGGATCTTTCCGTCAAGGCCAACATTTCTCGCCCATGCCGAGATCAGCCTGGTGGTGAGCTGCTCTCTCGAACCGCTGCAGTCCAAGTGCTGTCGGTAGCCCCGCGATGCTGTTTGGGCGGGGATTCCCGATTTTGACCCGGTAACACCGGAGGAACAAGGACATATTTGCAATTCAGGACAGCGAGTGCCTCGGCGGGGGGGAGAACTTGCGAATGGTGGTGTTCCCGTGGATCTGCTGCCGTCATCCTTCGAGGCTGCGTTGGCCATGGGTTTGCAAGGTGCTGCCTGAGGAATTCTGGTGAATCTTGTAGATGCCGGGGGAATGAATGACCCTGCCGGGGGAATGAATGACCCTGCCGCCGCCGCTGTCCCCGATCACCGGGAGAAACCTCTCTGCAGTCGACCTGACGTGCGGTGGCTCCGGCCCGTGCCATCTGATTGGTCGTCAGCGCGACCTACGCGGCTACGTAACAGAAAAGCACGGGGAAAGCACAGCGACTGCTGCAGAGTGATCTTCCGGTCTGGTTGGATATCTTGGAAGGAAGGTAGACGGTAAGGGAATAAAGGAACTTTGAATATCATCAAACTGATGGAAAGGATAGTCGGCAAATATGACCTCCACCGTTGGAGTATTAATGTGCTATCGCTTCTCGGCCTTTTGGCTTGGAATATGTGTAGTTTCTGTTCTTATCAGTTTAATCGCTGATATCTCCCGAAGGTGGGAGTGTTTGTATTAAATGGATTTTTGGAGCAGGGAGATGGCTTAAGGGCTTGCTCTGTCCTCTCCATGTATCAGCCTGGTATTGCAGTGTTTCCAGGAATGGTGCACCCAACGCTTACCCAAGTTCAAAAGCAGGTGAATGCAATGTGAATCTCTTGCCTTTGCTAGTTTGCCGTGTTGATGGCAGTCAGTGATTGTTGCATCTATTGTCTTTTCAGTTGCAGGAAACTATCGTCTTTTGTTACGGGTTTTCTGTCTTATGAACCTGCTCTGCAGTTACCTGATGAAGGTGCAGCACGCTGAAAGCCAGGACAGGGGTAACCCCAACGTGCTACAGGGAACATTCTGGAACCAGGGGCCTGCCAGGAAGGTAACTTGCCAATTTGAATGAATGGATTTGCCCTTGTCTGCCGTTTTGGGCTTCTGCGGTCGTTCTTGGAACGTATCCCACCGATGGTACGGCGGTGGCGGGGGGTGGGGTGACTGCTGTAATTTCAAAGAACCCCGTTGGGCTGAAACCTGGTGTTGTGGGATTTTTAACACAGTCAAATCAGGTTGTGGGATCCCATGACTCAGCCAATGTCAAATGGCTATCAGATCAGCCCCCACAGCCCCTTCCCAACCCCCCCGCCTCCCCCCCCACCCCCGAGGCAACAAATTTATCCTAATATTTTCTTGAACAAGGAAGAAATGTCTTTAGTCTGTTTCCTGAATAGAGTGAAACCCCCATCTCTGTTTGTTTCTTCGCAAACTACTGTACGGAAGCGACCTGCTTTAGTAGCTACGTCTGTACGTAAAGATTATTCACGCAGACGATCGCCCAAGGCTGGAACTGGCTTCAGCTCCCTGGTGCCACCAGGCAGCCGTACTAACCACTGATCCACTGTGCCACCCGTACGATTTGGAACGATTTGTCATCATTTGCGGTGCAAGTAGCGAAACAGTTGTCAGTTTGTCAACTGGGTCGGATTATAATGTTGTCAGCGATCTGCAGCAATGTGAACGGAGATGTCGAATCGAGCTGCTGGTGGTGATGAGGCGCGCTTGCAGCGTGACATGTTTACACGGGGAGATCAGCTCCCTCCCCATTCTCCACAGAGAGTCGGATACAAGTAGAGAGGATATTGAAAGTGGACGATAAAGAAAGGGTGCACGGACGTAATTCGCTTTTCGCAACTTTTCGGATTGATGCGGAATGCCGAGGAGCGAATCCTGTACGTGAGGGAAACGATGATTGGCATTTATGGGCAAGCTACACCAACACAAGGGGAGGCAATGAATAGGATCTTTCCGTCAAGGCCAACATTTCTCGCCCATGCCGAGATCAGCCTGGTGGTGAGCTGCTCTCTCGAACCGCTGCAGTCCAAGTGCTGTCGGTAGCCCCGCGATGCTGTTTGGGCGGGGATTCCCGATTTTGACCCGGTAACACCGGAGGAACAAGGACATATTTGCAATTCAGGACAGCGAGTGCCTCGGCGGGGGGGAGAACTTGCGAATGGTGGTGTTCCCGTGGATCTGCTGCCGTCATCCTTCGAGGCTGCGTTGGCCATGGGTTTGCAAGGTGCTGCCTGAGGAATTCTGGTGAATCTTGTAGATGCCGGGGGAATGAATGACCCTGCCGCCGCCGCTGTCCCCGATCACCGGGAGAAACCTCTCTGCAGTCGACCTGACGTGCGGTGGCTCCGGCCCGTGCCATCTGATTGGTCGTCAGCGCGACCTACGCGGCTACGTAACAGATGGACAGAAAAGCACGGGGAAAGCACAGCGACTGCTGCAGAGTGATCTTCCGGTCTGGTTGGATATCTTGGAAGGAAGGTAGACGGTAAGGGAATAAAGGAACTTTGAATATCATCAAACTGATGGAAAGGATAGTCGGCAAATATGACCTCCACCGTTGGAGTATTAATGTGCTATCGCTTCTCGGCCTTTTGGCTTGGAATATGTGTAGTTTCTGTTCTTATCAGTTTAATCGCTGATATCTCCCGAAGGTGGGAGTGTTTGTATTAAATGGATTTTTGGAGCAGGGAGATGGCTTAAGGGCTTGCTCTGTCCTCTCCATGTATCAGCCTGGTATTGCAGTGTTTCCAGGAATGGTGCACCCAACGCTTACCCAAGTTCAAAAGCAGGTGAATGCAATGTGAATCTCTTGCCTTTGCTAGTTTGCCGTGTTGATGGCAGTCAGTGATTGTTGCATCTATTGTCTTTTCAGTTGCAGGAAACTATCGTCTTTTGTTACGGGTTTTCTGTCTTATGAACCTGCTCTGCAGTTACCTGATGAAGGTGCAGCACGCTGAAAGCCAGGACAGGGGTAACCCCAACGTGCTACAGGGAACATTCTGGAACCAGGGGCCTGCCAGGAAGGTAACTTGCCAATTTGAATGAATGGATTTGCCCTTGTCTGCCGTTTTGGGCTTCTGCGGTCGTTCTTGGAACGTATCCCACCGATGGTACGGCGGTGGCGGGGGGTGGGGTGACTGCTGTAATTTCAAAGAACCCCGTTGGGCTGAAACCTGGTGTTGTGGGATTTTTAACACAGTCAAATCAGGTTGTGGGATCCCATGACTCAGCCAATGTCAAATGGCTATCAGATCAGCCCCCACAGCCCCTTCCCAACCCCCCCGCCTCCCCCCCCCACCCCGAGGCAACAAATTTATCCTAATATTTTCTTGAACAAGGAAGAAATGTCTTTAGTCTGTTTCCTGAATAGAGTGAAACCCCCATCTCTGTTTGTTTCTTCGCAAACTACTGTACGGAAGCGACCTGCTTTAGTAGCTACGTCTGTACGTAAAGATTATTCACGCAGACGATCGCCCAAGGCTGGAACTGGCTTCAGCTCCCTGGTGCCACCAGGCAGCCGTACTAACCACTGATCCACTGTGCCACCCGTACGATTTGGAACGATTTGTCATCATTTGCGGTGCAAGTAGCGAAACAGTTGTCAGTTTGTCAACTGGGTCGGATTATAATGTTGTCAGCGATCTGCAGCAATGTGAACGGAGATGTCGAATCGAGCTGCTGGTGGTGATGAGGCGCGCTTGCAGCGTGACATGTTTACACGGGGAGATCAGCTCCCTCCCCATTCTCCACAGAGAGTCGGATACAAGTAGAGAGGATATTGAAAGTGGACGATAAAGAAAGGGTGCACGGACGTAATTCGCTTTTCGCAACTTTTCGGATTGATGCGGAATGCCGAGGAGCGAATCCTGTACGTGAGGGAAACGATGATTGGCATTTATGGGCAAGCTACACCAACACAAGGGGAGGCAATGAATAGGATCTTTCCGTCAAGGCCAACATTTCTCGCCCATGCCGAGATCAGCCTGGTGGTGAGCTGCTCTCTCGAACCGCTGCAGTCCAAGTGCTGTCGGTAGCCCCGCGATGCTGTTTGGGCGGGGATTCCCGATTTTGACCCGGTAACACCGGAGGAACAAGGACATATTTGCAATTCAGGACAGCGAGTGCCTCGGCGGGGGGGAGAACTTGCGAATGGTGGTGTTCCCGTGGATCTGCTGCCGTCATCCTTCGAGGCTGCGTTGGCCATGGGTTTGCAAGGTGCTGCCTGAGGAATTCTGGTGAATCTTGTAGATGCCGGGGGAATGAATGACCCTGCCGCCGCCGCTGTCCCCGATCACCGGGAGAAACCTCTCTGCAGTCGACCTGACGTGCGGTGGCTCCGGCCCGTGCCATCTGATTGGTCGTCAGCGCGACCTACGCGGCTACGTAACAGATGGACAGAAAAGCACGGGGAAAGCACAGCGACTGCTGCAGAGTGATCTTCCGGTCTGGTTGGATATCTTGGAAGGAAGGTAGACGGTAAGGGAATAAAGGAACTTTGAATATCATCAAACTGATGGAAAGGATAGTCGGCAAATATGACCTCCACCGTTGGAGTATTAATGTGCTATCGCTTCTCGGCCTTTTGGCTTGGAATATGTGTAGTTTCTGTTCTTATCAGTTTAATCGCTGATATCTCCCGAAGGTGGGAGTGTTTGTATTAAATGGATTTTTGGAGCAGGGAGATGGCTTAAGGGCTTGCTCTGTCCTCTCCATGTATCAGCCTGGTATTGCAGTGTTTCCAGGAATGGTGCACCCAACGCTTACCCAAGTTCAAAAGCAGGTGAATGCAATGTGAATCTCTTGCCTTTGCTAGTTTGCCGTGTTGATGGCAGTCAGTGATTGTTGCATCTATTGTCTTTTCAGTTGCAGGAAACTATCGTCTTTTGTTACGGGTTTTCTGTCTTATGAACCTGCTCTGCAGTTACCTGATGAAGGTGCAGCACGCTGAAAGCCAGGACAGGGGTAACCCCAACGTGCTACAGGGAACATTCTGGAACCAGGGGCCTGCCAGGAAGGTAACTTGCCAATTTGAATGAATGGATTTGCCCTTGTCTGCCGTTTTGGGCTTCTGCGGTCGTTCTTGGAACGTATCCCACCGATGGTACGGCGGTGGCGGGGGGTGGGGTGACTGCTGTAATTTCAAAGAACCCCGTTGGGCTGAAACCTGGTGTTGTGGGATTTTTAACACAGTCAAATCAGGTTGTGGGATCCCATGACTCAGCCAATGTCAAATGGCTATCAGATCAGCCCCCACAGCCCCTTCCCAACCCCCCCGCCTCCCCCCCCACCCCGAGGCAACAAATTTATCCTAATATTTTCTTGAACAAGGAAGAAATGTCTTTAGTCTGTTTCCTGAATAGAGTGAAACCCCCATCTCTGTTTGTTTCTTCGCAAACTACTGTACGGAAGCGACCTGCTTTAGTAGCTACGTCTGTACGTAAAGATTATTCACGCAGACGATCGCCCAAGGCTGGAACTGGCTTCAGCTCCCTGGTGCCACCAGGCAGCCGTACTAACCACTGATCCACTGTGCCACCCGTACGATTTGGAACGATTTGTCATCATTTGCGGTGCAAGTAGCGAAACAGTTGTCAGTTTGTCAACTGGGTCGGATTATAATGTTGTCAGCGATCTGCAGCAATGTGAACGGAGATGTCGAATCGAGCTGCTGGTGGTGATGAGGCGCGCTTGCAGCGTGACATGTTTACACGGGGAGATCAGCTCCCTCCCCATTCTCCACAGAGAGTCGGATACAAGTAGAGAGGATATTGAAAGTGGACGATAAAGAAAGGGTGCACGGACGTAATTCGCTTTTCGCAACTTTTCGGATTGATGCGGAATGCCGAGGAGCGAATCCTGTACGTGAGGGAAACGATGATTGGCATTTATGGGCAAGCTACACCAACACAAGGGGAGGCAATGAATAGGATCTTTCCGTCAAGGCCAACATTTCTCGCCCATGCCGAGATCAGCCTGGTGGTGAGCTGCTCTCTCGAACCGCTGCAGTCCAAGTGCTGTCGGTAGCCCCGCGATGCTGTTTGGGCGGGGATTCCCGATTTTGACCCGGTAACACCGGAGGAACAAGGACATATTTGCAATTCAGGACAGCGAGTGCCTCGGCGGGGGGGAGAACTTGCGAATGGTGGTGTTCCCGTGGATCTGCTGCCGTCATCCTTCGAGGCTGCGTTGGCCATGGGTTTGCAAGGTGCTGCCTGAGGAATTCTGGTGAATCTTGTAGATGCCGGGGGAATGAATGACCCTGCCGCCGCCGCTGTCCCCGATCACCGGGAGAAACCTCTCTGCAGTCGACCTGACGTGCGGTGGCTCCGGCCCGTGCCATCTGATTGGTCGTCAGCGCGACCTACGCGGCTACGTAACAGATGGACAGAAAAGCACGGGGAAAGCACAGCGACTGCTGCAGAGTGATCTTCCGGTCTGGTTGGATATCTTGGAAGGAAGGTAGACGGTAAGGGAATAAAGGAACTTTGAATATCATCAAACTGATGGAAAGGATAGTCGGCAAATATGACCTCCACCGTTGGAGTATTAATGTGCTATCGCTTCTCGGCCTTTTGGCTTGGAATATGTGTAGTTTCTGTTCTTATCAGTTTAATCGCTGATATCTCCCGAAGGTGGGAGTGTTTGTATTAAATGGATTTTTGGAGCAGGGAGATGGCTTAAGGGCTTGCTCTGTCCTCTCCATGTATCAGCCTGGTATTGCAGTGTTTCCAGGAATGGTGCACCCAACGCTTACCCAAGTTCAAAAGCAGGTGAATGCAATGTGAATCTCTTGCCTTTGCTAGTTTGCCGTGTTGATGGCAGTCAGTGATTGTTGCATCTATTGTCTTTTCAGTTGCAGGAAACTATCGTCTTTTGTTACGGGTTTTCTGTCTTATGAACCTGCTCTGCAGTTACCTGATGAAGGTGCAGCACGCTGAAAGCCAGGACAGGGGTAACCCCAACGTGCTACAGGGAACATTCTGGAACCAGGGGCCTGCCAGGAAGGTAACTTGCCAATTTGAATGAATGGATTTGCCCTTGTCTGCCGTTTTGGGCTTCTGCGGTCGTTCTTGGAACGTATCCCACCGATGGTACGGCGGTGGCGGGGGGTGGGGTGACTGCTGTAATTTCAAAGAACCCCGTTGGGCTGAAACCTGGTGTTGTGGGATTTTTAACACAGTCAAATCAGGTTGTGGGATCCCATGACTCAGCCAATGTCAAATGGCTATCAGATCAGCCCCCACAGCCCCTTCCCAACCCCCCCGCCTCCCCCCCCCCCGAGGCAACAAATTTATCCTAATATTTTCTTGAACAAGGAAGAAATGTCTTTAGTCTGTTTCCTGAATAGAGTGAAACCCCCATCTCTGTTTGTTTCTTCGCAAACTACTGTACGGAAGCGACCTGCTTTAGTAGCTACGTCTGTACGTAAAGATTATTCACGCAGACGATCGCCCAAGGCTGGAACTGGCTTCAGCTCCCTGGTGCCACCAGGCAGCCGTACTAACCACTGATCCACTGTGCCACCCGTACGATTTGGAACGATTTGTCATCATTTGCGGTGCAAGTAGCGAAACAGTTGTCAGTTTGTCAACTGGGTCGGATTATAATGTTGTCAGCGATCTGCAGCAATGTGAACGGAGATGTCGAATCGAGCTGCTGGTGGTGATGAGGCGCGCTTGCAGCGTGACATGTTTACACGGGGAGATCAGCTCCCTCCCCATTCTCCACAGAGAGTCGGATACAAGTAGAGAGGATATTGAAAGTGGACGATAAAGAAAGGGTGCACGGACGTAATTCGCTTTTCGCAACTTTTCGGATTGATGCGGAATGCCGAGGAGCGAATCCTGTACGTGAGGGAAACGATGATTGGCATTTATGGGCAAGCTACACCAACACAAGGGGAGGCAATGAATAGGATCTTTCCGTCAAGGCCAACATTTCTCGCCCATGCCGAGATCAGCCTGGTGGTGAGCTGCTCTCTCGAACCGCTGCAGTCCAAGTGCTGTCGGTAGCCCCGCGATGCTGTTTGGGCGGGGATTCCCGATTTTGACCCGGTAACACCGGAGGAACAAGGACATATTTGCAATTCAGGACAGCGAGTGCCTCGGCGGGGGGGAGAACTTGCGAATGGTGGTGTTCCCGTGGATCTGCTGCCGTCATCCTTCGAGGCTGCGTTGGCCATGGGTTTGCAAGGTGCTGCCTGAGGAATTCTGGTGAATCTTGTAGATGCCGGGGGAATGAATGACCCTGCCGCCGCCGCTGTCCCCGATCACCGGGAGAAACCTCTCTGCAGTCGACCTGACGTGCGGTGGCTCCGGCCCGTGCCATCTGATTGGTCGTCAGCGCGACCTACGCGGCTACGTAACAGATGGACAGAAAAGCACGGGGAAAGCACAGCGACTGCTGCAGAGTGATCTTCCGGTCTGGTTGGATATCTTGGAAGGAAGGTAGACGGTAAGGGAATAAAGGAACTTTGAATATCATCAAACTGATGGAAAGGATAGTCGGCAAATATGACCTCCACCGTTGGAGTATTAATGTGCTATCGCTTCTCGGCCTTTTGGCTTGGAATATGTGTAGTTTCTGTTCTTATCAGTTTAATCGCTGATATCTCCCGAAGGTGGGAGTGTTTGTATTAAATGGATTTTTGGAGCAGGGAGATGGCTTAAGGGCTTGCTCTGTCCTCTCCATGTATCAGCCTGGTATTGCAGTGTTTCCAGGAATGGTGCACCCAACGCTTACCCAAGTTCAAAAGCAGGTGAATGCAATGTGAATCTCTTGCCTTTGCTAGTTTGCCGTGTTGATGGCAGTCAGTGATTGTTGCATCTATTGTCTTTTCAGTTGCAGGAAACTATCGTCTTTTGTTACGGGTTTTCTGTCTTATGAACCTGCTCTGCAGTTACCTGATGAAGGTGCAGCACGCTGAAAGCCAGGACAGGGGTAACCCCAACGTGCTACAGGGAACATTCTGGAACCAGGGGCCTGCCAGGAAGGTAACTTGCCAATTTGAATGAATGGATTTGCCCTTGTCTGCCGTTTTGGGCTTCTGCGGTCGTTCTTGGAACGTATCCCACCGATGGTACGGCGGTGGCGGGGGGTGGGGTGACTGCTGTAATTTCAAAGAACCCCGTTGGGCTGAAACCTGGTGTTGTGGGATTTTTAACACAGTCAAATCAGGTTGTGGGATCCCATGACTCAGCCAATGTCAAATGGCTATCAGATCAGCCCCCACAGCCCCTTCCCAACCCCCCCGCCTCCCCCCCCACCCCCGAGGCAACAAATTTATCCTAATATTTTCTTGAACAAGGAAGAAATGTCTTTAGTCTGTTTCCTGAATAGAGTGAAACCCCCATCTCTGTTTGTTTCTTCGCAAACTACTGTACGGAAGCGACCTGCTTTAGTAGCTACGTCTGTACGTAAAGATTATTCACGCAGACGATCGCCCAAGGCTGGAACTGGCTTCAGCTCCCTGGTGCCACCAGGCAGCCGTACTAACCACTGATCCACTGTGCCACCCGTACGATTTGGAACGATTTGTCATCATTTGCGGTGCAAGTAGCGAAACAGTTGTCAGTTTGTCAACTGGGTCGGATTATAATGTTGTCAGCGATCTGCAGCAATGTGAACGGAGATGTCGAATCGAGCTGCTGGTGGTGATGAGGCGCGCTTGCAGCGTGACATGTTTACACGGGGAGATCAGCTCCCTCCCCATTCTCCACAGAGAGTCGGATACAAGTAGAGAGGATATTGAAAGTGGACGATAAAGAAAGGGTGCACGGACGTAATTCGCTTTTCGCAACTTTTCGGATTGATGCGGAATGCCGAGGAGCGAATCCTGTACGTGAGGGAAACGATGATTGGCATTTATGGGCAAGCTACACCAACACAAGGGGAGGCAATGAATAGGATCTTTCCGTCAAGGCCAACATTTCTCGCCCATGCCGAGATCAGCCTGGTGGTGAGCTGCTCTCTCGAACCGCTGCAGTCCAAGTGCTGTCGGTAGCCCCGCGATGCTGTTTGGGCGGGGATTCCCGATTTTGACCCGGTAACACCGGAGGAACAAGGACATATTTGCAATTCAGGACAGCGAGTGCCTCGGCGGGGGGGAGAACTTGCGAATGGTGGTGTTCCCGTGGATCTGCTGCCGTCATCCTTCGAGGCTGCGTTGGCCATGGGTTTGCAAGGTGCTGCCTGAGGAATTCTGGTGAATCTTGTAGATGCCGGGGGAATGAATGACCCTGCCGCCGCCGCTGTCCCCGATCACCGGGAGAAACCTCTCTGCAGTCGACCTGACGTGCGGTGGCTCCGGCCCGTGCCATCTGATTGGTCGTCAGCGCGACCTACGCGGCTACGTAACAGATGGACAGAAAAGCACGGGGAAAGCACAGCGACTGCTGCAGAGTGATCTTCCGGTCTGGTTGGATATCTTGGAAGGAAGGTAGACGGTAAGGGAATAAAGGAACTTTGAATATCATCAAACTGATGGAAAGGATAGTCGGCAAATATGACCTCCACCGTTGGAGTATTAATGTGCTATCGCTTCTCGGCCTTTTGGCTTGGAATATGTGTAGTTTCTGTTCTTATCAGTTTAATCGCTGATATCTCCCGAAGGTGGGAGTGTTTGTATTAAATGGATTTTTGGAGCAGGGAGATGGCTTAAGGGCTTGCTCTGTCCTCTCCATGTATCAGCCTGGTATTGCAGTGTTTCCAGGAATGGTGCACCCAACGCTTACCCAAGTTCAAAAGCAGGTGAATGCAATGTGAATCTCTTGCCTTTGCTAGTTTGCCGTGTTGATGGCAGTCAGTGATTGTTGCATCTATTGTCTTTTCAGTTGCAGGAAACTATCGTCTTTTGTTACGGGTTTTCTGTCTTATGAACCTGCTCTGCAGTTACCTGATGAAGGTGCAGCACGCTGAAAGCCAGGACAGGGGTAACCCCAACGTGCTACAGGGAACATTCTGGAACCAGGGGCCTGCCAGGAAGGTAACTTGCCAATTTGAATGAATGGATTTGCCCTTGTCTGCCGTTTTGGGCTTCTGCGGTCGTTCTTGGAACGTATCCCACCGATGGTACGGCGGTGGCGGGGGGTGGGGTGACTGCTGTAATTTCAAAGAACCCCGTTGGGCTGAAACCTGGTGTTGTGGGATTTTTAACACAGTCAAATCAGGTTGTGGGATCCCATGACTCAGCCAATGTCAAATGGCTATCAGATCAGCCCCCACAGCCCCTTCCCAACCCCCCCGCCTCCCCCCCCACCCCCGAGGCAACAAATTTATCCTAATATTTTCTTGAACAAGGAAGAAATGTCTTTAGTCTGTTTCCTGAATAGAGTGAAACCCCCATCTCTGTTTGTTTCTTCGCAAACTACTGTACGGAAGCGACCTGCTTTAGTAGCTACGTCTGTACGTAAAGATTATTCACGCAGACGATCGCCCAAGGCTGGAACTGGCTTCAGCTCCCTGGTGCCACCAGGCAGCCGTACTAACCACTGATCCACTGTGCCACCCGTACGATTTGGAACGATTTGTCATCATTTGCGGTGCAAGTAGCGAAACAGTTGTCAGTTTGTCAACTGGGTCGGATTATAATGTTGTCAGCGATCTGCAGCAATGTGAACGGAGATGTCGAATCGAGCTGCTGGTGGTGATGAGGCGCGCTTGCAGCGTGACATGTTTACACGGGGAGATCAGCTCCCTCCCCATTCTCCACAGAGAGTCGGATACAAGTAGAGAGGATATTGAAAGTGGACGATAAAGAAAGGGTGCACGGACGTAATTCGCTTTTCGCAACTTTTCGGATTGATGCGGAATGCCGAGGAGCGAATCCTGTACGTGAGGGAAACGATGATTGGCATTTATGGGCAAGCTACACCAACACAAGGGGAGGCAATGAATAGGATCTTTCCGTCAAGGCCAACATTTCTCGCCCATGCCGAGATCAGCCTGGTGGTGAGCTGCTCTCTCGAACCGCTGCAGTCCAAGTGCTGTCGGTAGCCCCGCGATGCTGTTTGGGCGGGGATTCCCGATTTTGACCCGGTAACACCGGAGGAACAAGGACATATTTGCAATTCAGGACAGCGAGTGCCTCGGCGGGGGGGAGAACTTGCGAATGGTGGTGTTCCCGTGGATCTGCTGCCGTCATCCTTCGAGGCTGCGTTGGCCATGGGTTTGCAAGGTGCTGCCTGAGGAATTCTGGTGAATCTTGTAGATGCCGGGGGAATGAATGACCCTGCCGCCGCCGCTGTCCCCGATCACCGGGAGAAACCTCTCTGCAGTCGACCTGACGTGCGGTGGCTCCGGCCCGTGCCATCTGATTGGTCGTCAGCGCGACCTACGCGGCTACGTAACAGATGGACAGAAAAGCACGGGGAAAGCACAGCGACTGCTGCAGAGTGATCTTCCGGTCTGGTTGGATATCTTGGAAGGAAGGTAGACGGTAAGGGAATAAAGGAACTTTGAATATCATCAAACTGATGGAAAGGATAGTCGGCAAATATGACCTCCACCGTTGGAGTATTAATGTGCTATCGCTTCTCGGCCTTTTGGCTTGGAATATGTGTAGTTTCTGTTCTTATCAGTTTAATCGCTGATATCTCCCGAAGGTGGGAGTGTTTGTATTAAATGGATTTTTGGAGCAGGGAGATGGCTTAAGGGCTTGCTCTGTCCTCTCCATGTATCAGCCTGGTATTGCAGTGTTTCCAGGAATGGTGCACCCAACGCTTACCCAAGTTCAAAAGCAGGTGAATGCAATGTGAATCTCTTGCCTTTGCTAGTTTGCCGTGTTGATGGCAGTCAGTGATTGTTGCATCTATTGTCTTTTCAGTTGCAGGAAACTATCGTCTTTTGTTACGGGTTTTCTGTCTTATGAACCTGCTCTGCAGTTACCTGATGAAGGTGCAGCACGCTGAAAGCCAGGACAGGGGTAACCCCAACGTGCTACAGGGAACATTCTGGAACCAGGGGCCTGCCAGGAAGGTAACTTGCCAATTTGAATGAATGGATTTGCCCTTGTCTGCCGTTTTGGGCTTCTGCGGTCGTTCTTGGAACGTATCCCACCGATGGTACGGCGGTGGCGGGGGGTGGGGTGACTGCTGTAATTTCAAAGAACCCCGTTGGGCTGAAACCTGGTGTTGTGGGATTTTTAACACAGTCAAATCAGGTTGTGGGATCCCATGACTCAGCCAATGTCAAATGGCTATCAGATCAGCCCCCACAGCCCCTTCCCAACCCCCCCGCCTCCCCCCCCACCCCGAGGCAACAAATTTATCCTAATATTTTCTTGAACAAGGAAGAAATGTCTTTAGTCTGTTTCCTGAATAGAGTGAAACCCCCATCTCTGTTTGTTTCTTCGCAAACTACTGTACGGAAGCGACCTGCTTTAGTAGCTACGTCTGTACGTAAAGATTATTCACGCAGACGATCGCCCAAGGCTGGAACTGGCTTCAGCTCCCTGGTGCCACCAGGCAGCCGTACTAACCACTGATCCACTGTGCCACCCGTACGATTTGGAACGATTTGTCATCATTTGCGGTGCAAGTAGCGAAACAGTTGTCAGTTTGTCAACTGGGTCGGATTATAATGTTGTCAGCGATCTGCAGCAATGTGAACGGAGATGTCGAATCGAGCTGCTGGTGGTGATGAGGCGCGCTTGCAGCGTGACATGTTTACACGGGGAGATCAGCTCCCTCCCCATTCTCCACAGAGAGTCGGATACAAGTAGAGAGGATATTGAAAGTGGACGATAAAGAAAGGGTGCACGGACGTAATTCGCTTTTCGCAACTTTTCGGATTGATGCGGAATGCCGAGGAGCGAATCCTGTACGTGAGGGAAACGATGATTGGCATTTATGGGCAAGCTACACCAACACAAGGGGAGGCAATGAATAGGATCTTTCCGTCAAGGCCAACATTTCTCGCCCATGCCGAGATCAGCCTGGTGGTGAGCTGCTCTCTCGAACCGCTGCAGTCCAAGTGCTGTCGGTAGCCCCGCGATGCTGTTTGGGCGGGGATTCCCGATTTTGACCCGGTAACACCGGAGGAACAAGGACATATTTGCAATTCAGGACAGCGAGTGCCTCGGCGGGGGGGAGAACTTGCGAATGGTGGTGTTCCCGTGGATCTGCTGCCGTCATCCTTCGAGGCTGCGTTGGCCATGGGTTTGCAAGGTGCTGCCTGAGGAATTCTGGTGAATCTTGTAGATGCCGGGGGAATGAATGACCCTGCCGCCGCCGCTGTCCCCGATCACCGGGAGAAACCTCTCTGCAGTCGACCTGACGTGCGGTGGCTCCGGCCCGTGCCATCTGATTGGTCGTCAGCGCGACCTACGCGGCTACGTAACAGATGGACAGAAAAGCACGGGGAAAGCACAGCGACTGCTGCAGAGTGATCTTCCGGTCTGGTTGGATATCTTGGAAGGAAGGTAGACGGTAAGGGAATAAAGGAACTTTGAATATCATCAAACTGATGGAAAGGATAGTCGGCAAATATGACCTCCACCGTTGGAGTATTAATGTGCTATCGCTTCTCGGCCTTTTGGCTTGGAATATGTGTAGTTTCTGTTCTTATCAGTTTAATCGCTGATATCTCCCGAAGGTGGGAGTGTTTGTATTAAATGGATTTTTGGAGCAGGGAGATGGCTTAAGGGCTTGCTCTGTCCTCTCCATGTATCAGCCTGGTATTGCAGTGTTTCCAGGAATGGTGCACCCAACGCTTACCCAAGTTCAAAAGCAGGTGAATGCAATGTGAATCTCTTGCCTTTGCTAGTTTGCCGTGTTGATGGCAGTCAGTGATTGTTGCATCTATTGTCTTTTCAGTTGCAGGAAACTATCGTCTTTTGTTACGGGTTTTCTGTCTTATGAACCTGCTCTGCAGTTACCTGATGAAGGTGCAGCACGCTGAAAGCCAGGACAGGGGTAACCCCAACGTGCTACAGGGAACATTCTGGAACCAGGGGCCTGCCAGGAAGGTAACTTGCCAATTTGAATGAATGGATTTGCCCTTGTCTGCCGTTTTGGGCTTCTGCGGTCGTTCTTGGAACGTATCCCACCGATGGTACGGCGGTGGCGGGGGGTGGGGTGACTGCTGTAATTTCAAAGAACCCCGTTGGGCTGAAACCTGGTGTTGTGGGATTTTTAACACAGTCAAATCAGGTTGTGGGATCCCATGACTCAGCCAATGTCAAATGGCTATCAGATCAGCCCCCACAGCCCCTTCCCAACCCCCCCGCCTCCCCCCCCACCCCCGAGGCAACAAATTTATCCTAATATTTTCTTGAACAAGGAAGAAATGTCTTTAGTCTGTTTCCTGAATAGAGTGAAACCCCCATCTCTGTTTGTTTCTTCGCAAACTACTGTACGGAAGCGACCTGCTTTAGTAGCTACGTCTGTACGTAAAGATTATTCACGCAGACGATCGCCCAAGGCTGGAACTGGCTTCAGCTCCCTGGTGCCACCAGGCAGCCGTACTAACCACTGATCCACTGTGCCACCCGTACGATTTGGAACGATTTGTCATCATTTGCGGTGCAAGTAGCGAAACAGTTGTCAGTTTGTCAACTGGGTCGGATTATAATGTTGTCAGCGATCTGCAGCAATGTGAACGGAGATGTCGAATCGAGCTGCTGGTGGTGATGAGGCGCGCTTGCAGCGTGACATGTTTACACGGGGAGATCAGCTCCCTCCCCATTCTCCACAGAGAGTCGGATACAAGTAGAGAGGATATTGAAAGTGGACGATAAAGAAAGGGTGCACGGACGTAATTCGCTTTTCGCAACTTTTCGGATTGATGCGGAATGCCGAGGAGCGAATCCTGTACGTGAGGGAAACGATGATTGGCATTTATGGGCAAGCTACACCAACACAAGGGGAGGCAATGAATAGGATCTTTCCGTCAAGGCCAACATTTCTCGCCCATGCCGAGATCAGCCTGGTGGTGAGCTGCTCTCTCGAACCGCTGCAGTCCAAGTGCTGTCGGTAGCCCCGCGATGCTGTTTGGGCGGGGATTCCCGATTTTGACCCGGTAACACCGGAGGAACAAGGACATATTTGCAATTCAGGACAGCGAGTGCCTCGGGGGGGGGAGAACTTGCGAATGGTGGTGTTCCCGTGGATCTGCTGCCGTCATCCTTCGAGGCTGCGTTGGCCATGGGTTTGCAAGGTGCTGCCTGAGGAATTCTGGTGAATCTTGTAGATGCCGGGGGAATGAATGACCCTGCCGCCGCCGCTGTCCCCGATCACCGGGAGAAACCTCTCTGCAGTCGACCTGACGTGCGGTGGCTCCGGCCCGTGCCATCTGATTGGTCGTCAGCGCGACCTACGCGGCTACGTAACAGATGGACAGAAAAGCACGGGGAAAGCACAGCGACTGCTGCAGAGTGATCTTCCGGTCTGGTTGGATATCTTGGAAGGAAGGTAGACGGTAAGGGAATAAAGGAACTTTGAATATCATCAAACTGATGGAAAGGATAGTCGGCAAATATGACCTCCACCGTTGGAGTATTAATGTGCTATCGCTTCTCGGCCTTTTGGCTTGGAATATGTGTAGTTTCTGTTCTTATCAGTTTAATCGCTGATATCTCCCGAAGGTGGGAGTGTTTGTATTAAATGGATTTTTGGAGCAGGGAGATGGCTTAAGGGCTTGCTCTGTCCTCTCCATGTATCAGCCTGGTATTGCAGTGTTTCCAGGAATGGTGCACCCAACGCTTACCCAAGTTCAAAAGCAGGTGAATGCAATGTGAATCTCTTGCCTTTGCTAGTTTGCCGTGTTGATGGCAGTCAGTGATTGTTGCATCTATTGTCTTTTCAGTTGCAGGAAACTATCGTCTTTTGTTACGGGTTTTCTGTCTTATGAACCTGCTCTGCAGTTACCTGATGAAGGTGCAGCACGCTGAAAGCCAGGACAGGGGTAACCCCAACGTGCTACAGGGAACATTCTGGAACCAGGGGCCTGCCAGGAAGGTAACTTGCCAATTTGAATGAATGGATTTGCCCTTGTCTGCCGTTTTGGGCTTCTGCGGTCGTTCTTGGAACGTATCCCACCGATGGTACGGCGGTGGCGGGGGGTGGGGTGACTGCTGTAATTTCAAAGAACCCCGTTGGGCTGAAACCTGGTGTTGTGGGATTTTTAACACAGTCAAATCAGGTTGTGGGATCCCATGACTCAGCCAATGTCAAATGGCTATCAGATCAGCCCCCACAGCCCCTTCCCAACCCCCCCGCCTCCCCCCCCACCCCCGAGGCAACAAATTTATCCTAATATTTTCTTGAACAAGGAAGAAATGTCTTTAGTCTGTTTCCTGAATAGAGTGAAACCCCCATCTCTGTTTGTTTCTTCGCAAACTACTGTACGGAAGCGACCTGCTTTAGTAGCTACGTCTGTACGTAAAGATTATTCACGCAGACGATCGCCCAAGGCTGGAACTGGCTTCAGCTCCCTGGTGCCACCAGGCAGCCGTACTAACCACTGATCCACTGTGCCACCCGTACGATTTGGAACGATTTGTCATCATTTGCGGTGCAAGTAGCGAAACAGTTGTCAGTTTGTCAACTGGGTCGGATTATAATGTTGTCAGCGATCTGCAGCAATGTGAACGGAGATGTCGAATCGAGCTGCTGGTGGTGATGAGGCGCGCTTGCAGCGTGACATGTTTACACGGGGAGATCAGCTCCCTCCCCATTCTCCACAGAGAGTCGGATACAAGTAGAGAGGATATTGAAAGTGGACGATAAAGAAAGGGTGCACGGACGTAATTCGCTTTTCGCAACTTTTCGGATTGATGCGGAATGCCGAGGAGCGAATCCTGTACGTGAGGGAAACGATGATTGGCATTTATGGGCAAGCTACACCAACACAAGGGGAGGCAATGAATAGGATCTTTCCGTCAAGGCCAACATTTCTCGCCCATGCCGAGATCAGCCTGGTGGTGAGCTGCTCTCTCGAACCGCTGCAGTCCAAGTGCTGTCGGTAGCCCCGCGATGCTGTTTGGGCGGGGATTCCCGATTTTGACCCGGTAACACCGGAGGAACAAGGACATATTTGCAATTCAGGACAGCGAGTGCCTCGGCGGGGGGGAGAACTTGCGAATGGTGGTGTTCCCGTGGATCTGCTGCCGTCATCCTTCGAGGCTGCGTTGGCCATGGGTTTGCAAGGTGCTGCCTGAGGAATTCTGGTGAATCTTGTAGATGCCGGGGGAATGAATGACCCTGCCGCCGCCGCTGTCCCCGATCACCGGGAGAAACCTCTCTGCAGTCGACCTGACGTGCGGTGGCTCCGGCCCGTGCCATCTGATTGGTCGTCAGCGCGACCTACGCGGCTACGTAACAGATGGACAGAAAAGCACGGGGAAAGCACAGCGACTGCTGCAGAGTGATCTTCCGGTCTGGTTGGATATCTTGGAAGGAAGGTAGACGGTAAGGGAATAAAGGAACTTTGAATATCATCAAACTGATGGAAAGGATAGTCGGCAAATATGACCTCCACCGTTGGAGTATTAATGTGCTATCGCTTCTCGGCCTTTTGGCTTGGAATATGTGTAGTTTCTGTTCTTATCAGTTTAATCGCTGATATCTCCCGAAGGTGGGAGTGTTTGTATTAAATGGATTTTTGGAGCAGGGAGATGGCTTAAGGGCTTGCTCTGTCCTCTCCATGTATCAGCCTGGTATTGCAGTGTTTCCAGGAATGGTGCACCCAACGCTTACCCAAGTTCAAAAGCAGGTGAATGCAATGTGAATCTCTTGCCTTTGCTAGTTTGCCGTGTTGATGGCAGTCAGTGATTGTTGCATCTATTGTCTTTTCAGTTGCAGGAAACTATCGTCTTTTGTTACGGGTTTTCTGTCTTATGAACCTGCTCTGCAGTTACCTGATGAAGGTGCAGCACGCTGAAAGCCAGGACAGGGGTAACCCCAACGTGCTACAGGGAACATTCTGGAACCAGGGGCCTGCCAGGAAGGTAACTTGCCAATTTGAATGAATGGATTTGCCCTTGTCTGCCGTTTTGGGCTTCTGCGGTCGTTCTTGGAACGTATCCCACCGATGGTACGGCGGTGGCGGGGGGTGGGGTGACTGCTGTAATTTCAAAGAACCCCGTTGGGCTGAAACCTGGTGTTGTGGGATTTTTAACACAGTCAAATCAGGTTGTGGGATCCCATGACTCAGCCAATGTCAAATGGCTATCAGATCAGCCCCCACAGCCCCTTCCCAACCCCCCCGCCTCCCCCCCCACCCCCGAGGCAACAAATTTATCCTAATATTTTCTTGAACAAGGAAGAAATGTCTTTAGTCTGTTTCCTGAATAGAGTGAAACCCCCATCTCTGTTTGTTTCTTCGCAAACTACTGTACGGAAGCGACCTGCTTTAGTAGCTACGTCTGTACGTAAAGATTATTCACGCAGACGATCGCCCAAGGCTGGAACTGGCTTCAGCTCCCTGGTGCCACCAGGCAGCCGTACTAACCACTGATCCACTGTGCCACCCGTACGATTTGGAACGATTTGTCATCATTTGCGGTGCAAGTAGCGAAACAGTTGTCAGTTTGTCAACTGGGTCGGATTATAATGTTGTCAGCGATCTGCAGCAATGTGAACGGAGATGTCGAATCGAGCTGCTGGTGGTGATGAGGCGCGCTTGCAGCGTGACATGTTTACACGGGGAGATCAGCTCCCTCCCCATTCTCCACAGAGAGTCGGATACAAGTAGAGAGGATATTGAAAGTGGACGATAAAGAAAGGGTGCACGGACGTAATTCGCTTTTCGCAACTTTTCGGATTGATGCGGAATGCCGAGGAGCGAATCCTGTACGTGAGGGAAACGATGATTGGCATTTATGGGCAAGCTACACCAACACAAGGGGAGGCAATGAATAGGATCTTTCCGTCAAGGCCAACATTTCTCGCCCATGCCGAGATCAGCCTGGTGGTGAGCTGCTCTCTCGAACCGCTGCAGTCCAAGTGCTGTCGGTAGCCCCGCGATGCTGTTTGGGCGGGGATTCCCGATTTTGACCCGGTAACACCGGAGGAACAAGGACATATTTGCAATTCAGGACAGCGAGTGCCTCGGCGGGGGGGAGAACTTGCGAATGGTGGTGTTCCCGTGGATCTGCTGCCGTCATCCTTCGAGGCTGCGTTGGCCATGGGTTTGCAAGGTGCTGCCTGAGGAATTCTGGTGAATCTTGTAGATGCCGGGGGAATGAATGACCCTGCCGCCGCCGCTGTCCCCGATCACCGGGAGAAACCTCTCTGCAGTCGACCTGACGTGCGGTGGCTCCGGCCCGTGCCATCTGATTGGTCGTCAGCGCGACCTACGCGGCTACGTAACAGATGGACAGAAAAGCACGGGGAAAGCACAGCGACTGCTGCAGAGTGATCTTCCGGTCTGGTTGGATATCTTGGAAGGAAGGTAGACGGTAAGGGAATAAAGGAACTTTGAATATCATCAAACTGATGGAAAGGATAGTCGGCAAATATGACCTCCACCGTTGGAGTATTAATGTGCTATCGCTTCTCGGCCTTTTGGCTTGGAATATGTGTAGTTTCTGTTCTTATCAGTTTAATCGCTGATATCTCCCGAAGGTGGGAGTGTTTGTATTAAATGGATTTTTGGAGCAGGGAGATGGCTTAAGGGCTTGCTCTGTCCTCTCCATGTATCAGCCTGGTATTGCAGTGTTTCCAGGAATGGTGCACCCAACGCTTACCCAAGTTCAAAAGCAGGTGAATGCAATGTGAATCTCTTGCCTTTGCTAGTTTGCCGTGTTGATGGCAGTCAGTGATTGTTGCATCTATTGTCTTTTCAGTTGCAGGAAACTATCGTCTTTTGTTACGGGTTTTCTGTCTTATGAACCTGCTCTGCAGTTACCTGATGAAGGTGCAGCACGCTGAAAGCCAGGACAGGGGTAACCCCAACGTGCTACAGGGAACATTCTGGAACCAGGGGCCTGCCAGGAAGGTAACTTGCCAATTTGAATGAATGGATTTGCCCTTGTCTGCCGTTTTGGGCTTCTGCGGTCGTTCTTGGAACGTATCCCACCGATGGTACGGCGGTGGCGGGGGGTGGGGTGACTGCTGTAATTTCAAAGAACCCCGTTGGGCTGAAACCTGGTGTTGTGGGATTTTTAACACAGTCAAATCAGGTTGTGGGATCCCATGACTCAGCCAATGTCAAATGGCTATCAGATCAGCCCCCACAGCCCCTTCCCAACCCCCCCGCCTCCCCCCCCACCCCCGAGGCAACAAATTTATCCTAATATTTTCTTGAACAAGGAAGAAATGTCTTTAGTCTGTTTCCTGAATAGAGTGAAACCCCCATCTCTGTTTGTTTCTTCGCAAACTACTGTACGGAAGCGACCTGCTTTAGTAGCTACGTCTGTACGTAAAGATTATTCACGCAGACGATCGCCCAAGGCTGGAACTGGCTTCAGCTCCCTGGTGCCACCAGGCAGCCGTACTAACCACTGATCCACTGTGCCACCCGTACGATTTGGAACGATTTGTCATCATTTGCGGTGCAAGTAGCGAAACAGTTGTCAGTTTGTCAACTGGGTCGGATTATAATGTTGTCAGCGATCTGCAGCAATGTGAACGGAGATGTCGAATCGAGCTGCTGGTGGTGATGAGGCGCGCTTGCAGCGTGACATGTTTACACGGGGAGATCAGCTCCCTCCCCATTCTCCACAGAGAGTCGGATACAAGTAGAGAGGATATTGAAAGTGGACGATAAAGAAAGGGTGCACGGACGTAATTCGCTTTTCGCAACTTTTCGGATTGATGCGGAATGCCGAGGAGCGAATCCTGTACGTGAGGGAAACGATGATTGGCATTTATGGGCAAGCTACACCAACACAAGGGGAGGCAATGAATAGGATCTTTCCGTCAAGGCCAACATTTCTCGCCCATGCCGAGATCAGCCTGGTGGTGAGCTGCTCTCTCGAACCGCTGCAGTCCAAGTGCTGTCGGTAGCCCCGCGATGCTGTTTGGGCGGGGATTCCCGATTTTGACCCGGTAACACCGGAGGAACAAGGACATATTTGCAATTCAGGACAGCGAGTGCCTCGGCGGGGGGGAGAACTTGCGAATGGTGGTGTTCCCGTGGATCTGCTGCCGTCATCCTTCGAGGCTGCGTTGGCCATGGGTTTGCAAGGTGCTGCCTGAGGAATTCTGGTGAATCTTGTAGATGCCGGGGGAATGAATGACCCTGCCGCCGCCGCTGTCCCCGATCACCGGGAGAAACCTCTCTGCAGTCGACCTGACGTGCGGTGGCTCCGGCCCGTGCCATCTGATTGGTCGTCAGCGCGACCTACGCGGCTACGTAACAGATGGACAGAAAAGCACGGGGAAAGCACAGCGACTGCTGCAGAGTGATCTTCCGGTCTGGTTGGATATCTTGGAAGGAAGGTAGACGGTAAGGGAATAAAGGAACTTTGAATATCATCAAACTGATGGAAAGGATAGTCGGCAAATATGACCTCCACCGTTGGAGTATTAATGTGCTATCGCTTCTCGGCCTTTTGGCTTGGAATATGTGTAGTTTCTGTTCTTATCAGTTTAATCGCTGATATCTCCCGAAGGTGGGAGTGTTTGTATTAAATGGATTTTTGGAGCAGGGAGATGGCTTAAGGGCTTGCTCTGTCCTCTCCATGTATCAGCCTGGTATTGCAGTGTTTCCAGGAATGGTGCACCCAACGCTTACCCAAGTTCAAAAGCAGGTGAATGCAATGTGAATCTCTTGCCTTTGCTAGTTTGCCGTGTTGATGGCAGTCAGTGATTGTTGCATCTATTGTCTTTTCAGTTGCAGGAAACTATCGTCTTTTGTTACGGGTTTTCTGTCTTATGAACCTGCTCTGCAGTTACCTGATGAAGGTGCAGCACGCTGAAAGCCAGGACAGGGGTAACCCCAACGTGCTACAGGGAACATTCTGGAACCAGGGGCCTGCCAGGAAGGTAACTTGCCAATTTGAATGAATGGATTTGCCCTTGTCTGCCGTTTTGGGCTTCTGCGGTCGTTCTTGGAACGTATCCCACCGATGGTACGGCGGTGGCGGGGGGTGGGGTGACTGCTGTAATTTCAAAGAACCCCGTTGGGCTGAAACCTGGTGTTGTGGGATTTTTAACACAGTCAAATCAGGTTGTGGGATCCCATGACTCAGCCAATGTCAAATGGCTATCAGATCAGCCCCCACAGCCCCTTCCCAACCCCCCCGCCTCCCCCCCCACCCCCGAGGCAACAAATTTATCCTAATATTTTCTTGAACAAGGAAGAAATGTCTTTAGTCTGTTTCCTGAATAGAGTGAAACCCCCATCTCTGTTTGTTTCTTCGCAAACTACTGTACGGAAGCGACCTGCTTTAGTAGCTACGTCTGTACGTAAAGATTATTCACGCAGACGATCGCCCAAGGCTGGAACTGGCTTCAGCTCCCTGGTGCCACCAGGCAGCCGTACTAACCACTGATCCACTGTGCCACCCGTACGATTTGGAACGATTTGTCATCATTTGCGGTGCAAGTAGCGAAACAGTTGTCAGTTTGTCAACTGGGTCGGATTATAATGTTGTCAGCGATCTGCAGCAATGTGAACGGAGATGTCGAATCGAGCTGCTGGTGGTGATGAGGCGCGCTTGCAGCGTGACATGTTTACACGGGGAGATCAGCTCCCTCCCCATTCTCCACAGAGAGTCGGATACAAGTAGAGAGGATATTGAAAGTGGACGATAAAGAAAGGGTGCACGGACGTAATTCGCTTTTCGCAACTTTTCGGATTGATGCGGAATGCCGAGGAGCGAATCCTGTACGTGAGGGAAACGATGATTGGCATTTATGGGCAAGCTACACCAACACAAGGGGAGGCAATGAATAGGATCTTTCCGTCAAGGCCAACATTTCTCGCCCATGCCGAGATCAGCCTGGTGGTGAGCTGCTCTCTCGAACCGCTGCAGTCCAAGTGCTGTCGGTAGCCCCGCGATGCTGTTTGGGCGGGGATTCCCGATTTTGACCCGGTAACACCGGAGGAACAAGGACATATTTGCAATTCAGGACAGCGAGTGCCTCGGCGGGGGGGAGAACTTGCGAATGGTGGTGTTCCCGTGGATCTGCTGCCGTCATCCTTCGAGGCTGCGTTGGCCATGGGTTTGCAAGGTGCTGCCTGAGGAATTCTGGTGAATCTTGTAGATGCCGGGGGAATGAATGACCCTGCCGCCGCCGCTGTCCCCGATCACCGGGAGAAACCTCTCTGCAGTCGACCTGACGTGCGGTGGCTCCGGCCCGTGCCATCTGATTGGTCGTCAGCGCGACCTACGCGGCTACGTAACAGATGGACAGAAAAGCACGGGGAAAGCACAGCGACTGCTGCAGAGTGATCTTCCGGTCTGGTTGGATATCTTGGAAGGAAGGTAGACGGTAAGGGAATAAAGGAACTTTGAATATCATCAAACTGATGGAAAGGATAGTCGGCAAATATGACCTCCACCGTTGGAGTATTAATGTGCTATCGCTTCTCGGCCTTTTGGCTTGGAATATGTGTAGTTTCTGTTCTTATCAGTTTAATCGCTGATATCTCCCGAAGGTGGGAGTGTTTGTATTAAATGGATTTTTGGAGCAGGGAGATGGCTTAAGGGCTTGCTCTGTCCTCTCCATGTATCAGCCTGGTATTGCAGTGTTTCCAGGAATGGTGCACCCAACGCTTACCCAAGTTCAAAAGCAGGTGAATGCAATGTGAATCTCTTGCCTTTGCTAGTTTGCCGTGTTGATGGCAGTCAGTGATTGTTGCATCTATTGTCTTTTCAGTTGCAGGAAACTATCGTCTTTTGTTACGGGTTTTCTGTCTTATGAACCTGCTCTGCAGTTACCTGATGAAGGTGCAGCACGCTGAAAGCCAGGACAGGGGTAACCCCAACGTGCTACAGGGAACATTCTGGAACCAGGGGCCTGCCAGGAAGGTAACTTGCCAATTTGAATGAATGGATTTGCCCTTGTCTGCCGTTTTGGGCTTCTGCGGTCGTTCTTGGAACGTATCCCACCGATGGTACGGCGGTGGCGGGGGGTGGGGTGACTGCTGTAATTTCAAAGAACCCCGTTGGGCTGAAACCTGGTGTTGTGGGATTTTTAACACAGTCAAATCAGGTTGTGGGATCCCATGACTCAGCCAATGTCAAATGGCTATCAGATCAGCCCCCACAGCCCCTTCCCAACCCCCCCGCCTCCCCCCCCACCCCCGAGGCAACAAATTTATCCTAATATTTTCTTGAACAAGGAAGAAATGTCTTTAGTCTGTTTCCTGAATAGAGTGAAACCCCCATCTCTGTTTGTTTCTTCGCAAACTACTGTACGGAAGCGACCTGCTTTAGTAGCTACGTCTGTACGTAAAGATTATTCACGCAGACGATCGCCCAAGGCTGGAACTGGCTTCAGCTCCCTGGTGCCACCAGGCAGCCGTACTAACCACTGATCCACTGTGCCACCCGTACGATTTGGAACGATTTGTCATCATTTGCGGTGCAAGTAGCGAAACAGTTGTCAGTTTGTCAACTGGGTCGGATTATAATGTTGTCAGCGATCTGCAGCAATGTGAACGGAGATGTCGAATCGAGCTGCTGGTGGTGATGAGGCGCGCTTGCAGCGTGACATGTTTACACGGGGAGATCAGCTCCCTCCCCATTCTCCACAGAGAGTCGGATACAAGTAGAGAGGATATTGAAAGTGGACGATAAAGAAAGGGTGCACGGACGTAATTCGCTTTTCGCAACTTTTCGGATTGATGCGGAATGCCGAGGAGCGAATCCTGTACGTGAGGGAAACGATGATTGGCATTTATGGGCAAGCTACACCAACACAAGGGGAGGCAATGAATAGGATCTTTCCGTCAAGGCCAACATTTCTCGCCCATGCCGAGATCAGCCTGGTGGTGAGCTGCTCTCTCGAACCGCTGCAGTCCAAGTGCTGTCGGTAGCCCCGCGATGCTGTTTGGGCGGGGATTCCCGATTTTGACCCGGTAACACCGGAGGAACAAGGACATATTTGCAATTCAGGACAGCGAGTGCCTCGGCGGGGGGGAGAACTTGCGAATGGTGGTGTTCCCGTGGATCTGCTGCCGTCATCCTTCGAGGCTGCGTTGGCCATGGGTTTGCAAGGTGCTGCCTGAGGAATTCTGGTGAATCTTGTAGATGCCGGGGGAATGAATGACCCTGCCGCCGCCGCTGTCCCCGATCACCGGGAGAAACCTCTCTGCAGTCGACCTGACGTGCGGTGGCTCCGGCCCGTGCCATCTGATTGGTCGTCAGCGCGACCTACGCGGCTACGTAACAGATGGACAGAAAAGCACGGGGAAAGCACAGCGACTGCTGCAGAGTGATCTTCCGGTCTGGTTGGATATCTTGGAAGGAAGGTAGACGGTAAGGGAATAAAGGAACTTTGAATATCATCAAACTGATGGAAAGGATAGTCGGCAAATATGACCTCCACCGTTGGAGTATTAATGTGCTATCGCTTCTCGGCCTTTTGGCTTGGAATATGTGTAGTTTCTGTTCTTATCAGTTTAATCGCTGATATCTCCCGAAGGTGGGAGTGTTTGTATTAAATGGATTTTTGGAGCAGGGAGATGGCTTAAGGGCTTGCTCTGTCCTCTCCATGTATCAGCCTGGTATTGCAGTGTTTCCAGGAATGGTGCACCCAACGCTTACCCAAGTTCAAAAGCAGGTGAATGCAATGTGAATCTCTTGCCTTTGCTAGTTTGCCGTGTTGATGGCAGTCAGTGATTGTTGCATCTATTGTCTTTTCAGTTGCAGGAAACTATCGTCTTTTGTTACGGGTTTTCTGTCTTATGAACCTGCTCTGCAGTTACCTGATGAAGGTGCAGCACGCTGAAAGCCAGGACAGGGGTAACCCCAACGTGCTACAGGGAACATTCTGGAACCAGGGGCCTGCCAGGAAGGTAACTTGCCAATTTGAATGAATGGATTTGCCCTTGTCTGCCGTTTTGGGCTTCTGCGGTCGTTCTTGGAACGTATCCCACCGATGGTACGGCGGTGGCGGGGGGTGGGGTGACTGCTGTAATTTCAAAGAACCCCGTTGGGCTGAAACCTGGTGTTGTGGGATTTTTAACACAGTCAAATCAGGTTGTGGGATCCCATGACTCAGCCAATGTCAAATGGCTATCAGATCAGCCCCCACAGCCCCTTCCCAACCCCCCCGCCTCCCCCCCCACCCCCGAGGCAACAAATTTATCCTAATATTTTCTTGAACAAGGAAGAAATGTCTTTAGTCTGTTTCCTGAATAGAGTGAAACCCCCATCTCTGTTTGTTTCTTCGCAAACTACTGTACGGAAGCGACCTGCTTTAGTAGCTACGTCTGTACGTAAAGATTATTCACGCAGACGATCGCCCAAGGCTGGAACTGGCTTCAGCTCCCTGGTGCCACCAGGCAGCCGTACTAACCACTGATCCACTGTGCCACCCGTACGATTTGGAACGATTTGTCATCATTTGCGGTGCAAGTAGCGAAACAGTTGTCAGTTTGTCAACTGGGTCGGATTATAATGTTGTCAGCGATCTGCAGCAATGTGAACGGAGATGTCGAATCGAGCTGCTGGTGGTGATGAGGCGCGCTTGCAGCGTGACATGTTTACACGGGGAGATCAGCTCCCTCCCCATTCTCCACAGAGAGTCGGATACAAGTAGAGAGGATATTGAAAGTGGACGATAAAGAAAGGGTGCACGGACGTAATTCGCTTTTCGCAACTTTTCGGATTGATGCGGAATGCCGAGGAGCGAATCCTGTACGTGAGGGAAACGATGATTGGCATTTATGGGCAAGCTACACCAACACAAGGGGAGGCAATGAATAGGATCTTTCCGTCAAGGCCAACATTTCTCGCCCATGCCGAGATCAGCCTGGTGGTGAGCTGCTCTCTCGAACCGCTGCAGTCCAAGTGCTGTCGGTAGCCCCGCGATGCTGTTTGGGCGGGGATTCCCGATTTTGACCCGGTAACACCGGAGGAACAAGGACATATTTGCAATTCAGGACAGCGAGTGCCTCGGCGGGGGGGAGAACTTGCGAATGGTGGTGTTCCCGTGGATCTGCTGCCGTCATCCTTCGAGGCTGCGTTGGCCATGGGTTTGCAAGGTGCTGCCTGAGGAATTCTGGTGAATCTTGTAGATGCCGGGGGAATGAATGACCCTGCCGCCGCCGCTGTCCCCGATCACCGGGAGAAACCTCTCTGCAGTCGACCTGACGTGCGGTGGCTCCGGCCCGTGCCATCTGATTGGTCGTCAGCGCGACCTACGCGGCTACGTAACAGATGGACAGAAAAGCACGGGGAAAGCACAGCGACTGCTGCAGAGTGATCTTCCGGTCTGGTTGGATATCTTGGAAGGAAGGTAGACGGTAAGGGAATAAAGGAACTTTGAATATCATCAAACTGATGGAAAGGATAGTCGGCAAATATGACCTCCACCGTTGGAGTATTAATGTGCTATCGCTTCTCGGCCTTTTGGCTTGGAATATGTGTAGTTTCTGTTCTTATCAGTTTAATCGCTGATATCTCCCGAAGGTGGGAGTGTTTGTATTAAATGGATTTTTGGAGCAGGGAGATGGCTTAAGGGCTTGCTCTGTCCTCTCCATGTATCAGCCTGGTATTGCAGTGTTTCCAGGAATGGTGCACCCAACGCTTACCCAAGTTCAAAAGCAGGTGAATGCAATGTGAATCTCTTGCCTTTGCTAGTTTGCCGTGTTGATGGCAGTCAGTGATTGTTGCATCTATTGTCTTTTCAGTTGCAGGAAACTATCGTCTTTTGTTACGGGTTTTCTGTCTTATGAACCTGCTCTGCAGTTACCTGATGAAGGTGCAGCACGCTGAAAGCCAGGACAGGGGTAACCCCAACGTGCTACAGGGAACATTCTGGAACCAGGGGCCTGCCAGGAAGGTAACTTGCCAATTTGAATGAATGGATTTGCCCTTGTCTGCCGTTTTGGGCTTCTGCGGTCGTTCTTGGAACGTATCCCACCGATGGTACGGCGGTGGCGGGGGGTGGGGTGACTGCTGTAATTTCAAAGAACCCCGTTGGGCTGAAACCTGGTGTTGTGGGATTTTTAACACAGTCAAATCAGGTTGTGGGATCCCATGACTCAGCCAATGTCAAATGGCTATCAGATCAGCCCCCACAGCCCCTTCCCAACCCCCCCGCCTCCCCCCCCACCCCCGAGGCAACAAATTTATCCTAATATTTTCTTGAACAAGGAAGAAATGTCTTTAGTCTGTTTCCTGAATAGAGTGAAACCCCCATCTCTGTTTGTTTCTTCGCAAACTACTGTACGGAAGCGACCTGCTTTAGTAGCTACGTCTGTACGTAAAGATTATTCACGCAGACGATCGCCCAAGGCTGGAACTGGCTTCAGCTCCCTGGTGCCACCAGGCAGCCGTACTAACCACTGATCCACTGTGCCACCCGTACGATTTGGAACGATTTGTCATCATTTGCGGTGCAAGTAGCGAAACAGTTGTCAGTTTGTCAACTGGGTCGGATTATAATGTTGTCAGCGATCTGCAGCAATGTGAACGGAGATGTCGAATCGAGCTGCTGGTGGTGATGAGGCGCGCTTGCAGCGTGACATGTTTACACGGGGAGATCAGCTCCCTCCCCATTCTCCACAGAGAGTCGGATACAAGTAGAGAGGATATTGAAAGTGGACGATAAAGAAAGGGTGCACGGACGTAATTCGCTTTTCGCAACTTTTCGGATTGATGCGGAATGCCGAGGAGCGAATCCTGTACGTGAGGGAAACGATGATTGGCATTTATGGGCAAGCTACACCAACACAAGGGGAGGCAATGAATAGGATCTTTCCGTCAAGGCCAACATTTCTCGCCCATGCCGAGATCAGCCTGGTGGTGAGCTGCTCTCTCGAACCGCTGCAGTCCAAGTGCTGTCGGTAGCCCCGCGATGCTGTTTGGGCGGGGATTCCCGATTTTGACCCGGTAACACCGGAGGAACAAGGACATATTTGCAATTCAGGACAGCGAGTGCCTCGGCGGGGGGGAGAACTTGCGAATGGTGGTGTTCCCGTGGATCTGCTGCCGTCATCCTTCGAGGCTGCGTTGGCCATGGGTTTGCAAGGTGCTGCCTGAGGAATTCTGGTGAATCTTGTAGATGCCGGGGGAATGAATGACCCTGCCGCCGCCGCTGTCCCCGATCACCGGGAGAAACCTCTCTGCAGTCGACCTGACGTGCGGTGGCTCCGGCCCGTGCCATCTGATTGGTCGTCAGCGCGACCTACGCGGCTACGTAACAGATGGACAGAAAAGCACGGGGAAAGCACAGCGACTGCTGCAGAGTGATCTTCCGGTCTGGTTGGATATCTTGGAAGGAAGGTAGACGGTAAGGGAATAAAGGAACTTTGAATATCATCAAACTGATGGAAAGGATAGTCGGCAAATATGACCTCCACCGTTGGAGTATTAATGTGCTATCGCTTCTCGGCCTTTTGGCTTGGAATATGTGTAGTTTCTGTTCTTATCAGTTTAATCGCTGATATCTCCCGAAGGTGGGAGTGTTTGTATTAAATGGATTTTTGGAGCAGGGAGATGGCTTAAGGGCTTGCTCTGTCCTCTCCATGTATCAGCCTGGTATTGCAGTGTTTCCAGGAATGGTGCACCCAACGCTTACCCAAGTTCAAAAGCAGGTGAATGCAATGTGAATCTCTTGCCTTTGCTAGTTTGCCGTGTTGATGGCAGTCAGTGATTGTTGCATCTATTGTCTTTTCAGTTGCAGGAAACTATCGTCTTTTGTTACGGGTTTTCTGTCTTATGAACCTGCTCTGCAGTTACCTGATGAAGGTGCAGCACGCTGAAAGCCAGGACAGGGGTAACCCCAACGTGCTACAGGGAACATTCTGGAACCAGGGGCCTGCCAGGAAGGTAACTTGCCAATTTGAATGAATGGATTTGCCCTTGTCTGCCGTTTTGGGCTTCTGCGGTCGTTCTTGGAACGTATCCCACCGATGGTACGGCGGTGGCGGGGGGTGGGGTGACTGCTGTAATTTCAAAGAACCCCGTTGGGCTGAAACCTGGTGTTGTGGGATTTTTAACACAGTCAAATCAGGTTGTGGGATCCCATGACTCAGCCAATGTCAAATGGCTATCAGATCAGCCCCCACAGCCCCTTCCCAACCCCCCCGCCTCCCCCCCCACCCCCGAGGCAACAAATTTATCCTAATATTTTCTTGAACAAGGAAGAAATGTCTTTAGTCTGTTTCCTGAATAGAGTGAAACCCCCATCTCTGTTTGTTTCTTCGCAAACTACTGTACGGAAGCGACCTGCTTTAGTAGCTACGTCTGTACGTAAAGATTATTCACGCAGACGATCGCCCAAGGCTGGAACTGGCTTCAGCTCCCTGGTGCCACCAGGCAGCCGTACTAACCACTGATCCACTGTGCCACCCGTACGATTTGGAACGATTTGTCATCATTTGCGGTGCAAGTAGCGAAACAGTTGTCAGTTTGTCAACTGGGTCGGATTATAATGTTGTCAGCGATCTGCAGCAATGTGAACGGAGATGTCGAATCGAGCTGCTGGTGGTGATGAGGCGCGCTTGCAGCGTGACATGTTTACACGGGGAGATCAGCTCCCTCCCCATTCTCCACAGAGAGTCGGATACAAGTAGAGAGGATATTGAAAGTGGACGATAAAGAAAGGGTGCACGGACGTAATTCGCTTTTCGCAACTTTTCGGATTGATGCGGAATGCCGAGGAGCGAATCCTGTACGTGAGGGAAACGATGATTGGCATTTATGGGCAAGCTACACCAACACAAGGGGAGGCAATGAATAGGATCTTTCCGTCAAGGCCAACATTTCTCGCCCATGCCGAGATCAGCCTGGTGGTGAGCTGCTCTCTCGAACCGCTGCAGTCCAAGTGCTGTCGGTAGCCCCGCGATGCTGTTTGGGCGGGGATTCCCGATTTTGACCCGGTAACACCGGAGGAACAAGGACATATTTGCAATTCAGGACAGCGAGTGCCTCGGCGGGGGGGAGAACTTGCGAATGGTGGTGTTCCCGTGGATCTGCTGCCGTCATCCTTCGAGGCTGCGTTGGCCATGGGTTTGCAAGGTGCTGCCTGAGGAATTCTGGTGAATCTTGTAGATGCCGGGGGAATGAATGACCCTGCCGCCGCCGCTGTCCCCGATCACCGGGAGAAACCTCTCTGCAGTCGACCTGACGTGCGGTGGCTCCGGCCCGTGCCATCTGATTGGTCGTCAGCGCGACCTACGCGGCTACGTAACAGATGGACAGAAAAGCACGGGGAAAGCACAGCGACTGCTGCAGAGTGATCTTCCGGTCTGGTTGGATATCTTGGAAGGAAGGTAGACGGTAAGGGAATAAAGGAACTTTGAATATCATCAAACTGATGGAAAGGATAGTCGGCAAATATGACCTCCACCGTTGGAGTATTAATGTGCTATCGCTTCTCGGCCTTTTGGCTTGGAATATGTGTAGTTTCTGTTCTTATCAGTTTAATCGCTGATATCTCCCGAAGGTGGGAGTGTTTGTATTAAATGGATTTTTGGAGCAGGGAGATGGCTTAAGGGCTTGCTCTGTCCTCTCCATGTATCAGCCTGGTATTGCAGTGTTTCCAGGAATGGTGCACCCAACGCTTACCCAAGTTCAAAAGCAGGTGAATGCAATGTGAATCTCTTGCCTTTGCTAGTTTGCCGTGTTGATGGCAGTCAGTGATTGTTGCATCTATTGTCTTTTCAGTTGCAGGAAACTATCGTCTTTTGTTACGGGTTTTCTGTCTTATGAACCTGCTCTGCAGTTACCTGATGAAGGTGCAGCACGCTGAAAGCCAGGACAGGGGTAACCCCAACGTGCTACAGGGAACATTCTGGAACCAGGGGCCTGCCAGGAAGGTAACTTGCCAATTTGAATGAATGGATTTGCCCTTGTCTGCCGTTTTGGGCTTCTGCGGTCGTTCTTGGAACGTATCCCACCGATGGTACGGCGGTGGCGGGGGGTGGGGTGACTGCTGTAATTTCAAAGAACCCCGTTGGGCTGAAACCTGGTGTTGTGGGATTTTTAACACAGTCAAATCAGGTTGTGGGATCCCATGACTCAGCCAATGTCAAATGGCTATCAGATCAGCCCCCACAGCCCCTTCCCAACCCCCCCGCCTCCCCCCCCACCCCCGAGGCAACAAATTTATCCTAATATTTTCTTGAACAAGGAAGAAATGTCTTTAGTCTGTTTCCTGAATAGAGTGAAACCCCCATCTCTGTTTGTTTCTTCGCAAACTACTGTACGGAAGCGACCTGCTTTAGTAGCTACGTCTGTACGTAAAGATTATTCACGCAGACGATCGCCCAAGGCTGGAACTGGCTTCAGCTCCCTGGTGCCACCAGGCAGCCGTACTAACCACTGATCCACTGTGCCACCCGTACGATTTGGAACGATTTGTCATCATTTGCGGTGCAAGTAGCGAAACAGTTGTCAGTTTGTCAACTGGGTCGGATTATAATGTTGTCAGCGATCTGCAGCAATGTGAACGGAGATGTCGAATCGAGCTGCTGGTGGTGATGAGGCGCGCTTGCAGCGTGACATGTTTACACGGGGAGATCAGCTCCCTCCCCATTCTCCACAGAGAGTCGGATACAAGTAGAGAGGATATTGAAAGTGGACGATAAAGAAAGGGTGCACGGACGTAATTCGCTTTTCGCAACTTTTCGGATTGATGCGGAATGCCGAGGAGCGAATCCTGTACGTGAGGGAAACGATGATTGGCATTTATGGGCAAGCTACACCAACACAAGGGGAGGCAATGAATAGGATCTTTCCGTCAAGGCCAACATTTCTCGCCCATGCCGAGATCAGCCTGGTGGTGAGCTGCTCTCTCGAACCGCTGCAGTCCAAGTGCTGTCGGTAGCCCCGCGATGCTGTTTGGGCGGGGATTCCCGATTTTGACCCGGTAACACCGGAGGAACAAGGACATATTTGCAATTCAGGACAGCGAGTGCCTCGGCGGGGGGGAGAACTTGCGAATGGTGGTGTTCCCGTGGATCTGCTGCCGTCATCCTTCGAGGCTGCGTTGGCCATGGGTTTGCAAGGTGCTGCCTGAGGAATTCTGGTGAATCTTGTAGATGCCGGGGGAATGAATGACCCTGCCGCCGCCGCTGTCCCCGATCACCGGGAGAAACCTCTCTGCAGTCGACCTGACGTGCGGTGGCTCCGGCCCGTGCCATCTGATTGGTCGTCAGCGCGACCTACGCGGCTACGTAACAGATGGACAGAAAAGCACGGGGAAAGCACAGCGACTGCTGCAGAGTGATCTTCCGGTCTGGTTGGATATCTTGG
Source organism: Hemiscyllium ocellatum (assembly GCF_020745735.1). Lineage (NCBI taxonomy): Eukaryota > Metazoa > Chordata > Chondrichthyes > Orectolobiformes > Hemiscylliidae > Hemiscyllium > Hemiscyllium ocellatum. The sequence goes on along the minus strand of NW_026867975.1, from coordinate 26,520 downwards.
AAGGAAGGTAGACGGTAAGGGAATAAAGGAACTTTGAATATCATCAAACTGATGGAAAGGATAGTCGGCAAATATGACCTCCACCGTTGGAGTATTAATGTGCTATCGCTTCTCGGCCTTTTGGCTTGGAATATGTGTAGTTTCTGTTCTTATCAGTTTAATCGCTGATATCTCCCGAAGGTGGGAGTGTTTGTATTAAATGGATTTTTGGAGCAGGGAGATGGCTTAAGGGCTTGCTCTGTCCTCTCCATGTATCAGCCTGGTATTGCAGTGTTTCCAGGAATGGTGCACCCAACGCTTACCCAAGTTCAAAAGCAGGTGAATGCAATGTGAATCTCTTGCCTTTGCTAGTTTGCCGTGTTGATGGCAGTCAGTGATTGTTGCATCTATTGTCTTTTCAGTTGCAGGAAACTATCGTCTTTTGTTACGGGTTTTCTGTCTTATGAACCTGCTCTGCAGTTACCTGATGAAGGTGCAGCACGCTGAAAGCCAGGACAGGGGTAACCCCAACGTGCTACAGGGAACATTCTGGAACCAGGGGCCTGCCAGGAAGGTAACTTGCCAATTTGAATGAATGGATTTGCCCTTGTCTGCCGTTTTGGGCTTCTGCGGTCGTTCTTGGAACGTATCCCACCGATGGTACGGCGGTGGCGGGGGGTGGGGTGACTGCTGTAATTTCAAAGAACCCCGTTGGGCTGAAACCTGGTGTTGTGGGATTTTTAACACAGTCAAATCAGGTTGTGGGATCCCATGACTCAGCCAATGTCAAATGGCTATCAGATCAGCCCCCACAGCCCCTTCCCAACCCCCCCGCCTCCCCCCCCACCCCCGAGGCAACAAATTTATCCTAATATTTTCTTGAACAAGGAAGAAATGTCTTTAGTCTGTTTCCTGAATAGAGTGAAACCCCCATCTCTGTTTGTTTCTTCGCAAACTACTGTACGGAAGCGACCTGCTTTAGTAGCTACGTCTGTACGTAAAGATTATTCACGCAGACGATCGCCCAAGGCTGGAACTGGCTTCAGCTCCCTGGTGCCACCAGGCAGCCGTACTAACCACTGATCCACTGTGCCACCCGTACGATTTGGAACGATTTGTCATCATTTGCGGTGCAAGTAGCGAAACAGTTGTCAGTTTGTCAACTGGGTCGGATTATAATGTTGTCAGCGATCTGCAGCAATGTGAACGGAGATGTCGAATCGAGCTGCTGGTGGTGATGAGGCGCGCTTGCAGCGTGACATGTTTACACGGGGAGATCAGCTCCCTCCCCATTCTCCACAGAGAGTCGGATACAAGTAGAGAGGATATTGAAAGTGGACGATAAAGAAAGGGTGCACGGACGTAATTCGCTTTTCGCAACTTTTCGGATTGATGCGGAATGCCGAGGAGCGAATCCTGTACGTGAGGGAAACGATGATTGGCATTTATGGGCAAGCTACACCAACACAAGGGGAGGCAATGAATAGGATCTTTCCGTCAAGGCCAACATTTCTCGCCCATGCCGAGATCAGCCTGGTGGTGAGCTGCTCTCTCGAACCGCTGCAGTCCAAGTGCTGTCGGTAGCCCCGCGATGCTGTTTGGGCGGGGATTCCCGATTTTGACCCGGTAACACCGGAGGAACAAGGACATATTTGCAATTCAGGACAGCGAGTGCCTCGGCGGGGGGGAGAACTTGCGAATGGTGGTGTTCCCGTGGATCTGCTGCCGTCATCCTTCGAGGCTGCGTTGGCCATGGGTTTGCAAGGTGCTGCCTGAGGAATTCTGGTGAATCTTGTAGATGCCGGGGGAATGAATGACCCTGCCGCCGCCGCTGTCCCCGATCACCGGGAGAAACCTCTCTGCAGTCGACCTGACGTGCGGTGGCTCCGGCCCGTGCCATCTGATTGGTCGTCAGCGCGACCTACGCGGCTACGTAACAGATGGACAGAAAAGCACGGGGAAAGCACAGCGACTGCTGCAGAGTGATCTTCCGGTCTGGTTGGATATCTTGGAAGGAAGGTAGACGGTAAGGGAATAAAGGAACTTTGAATATCATCAAACTGATGGAAAGGATAGTCGGCAAATATGACCTCCACCGTTGGAGTATTAATGTGCTATCGCTTCTCGGCCTTTTGGCTTGGAATATGTGTAGTTTCTGTTCTTATCAGTTTAATCGCTGATATCTCCCGAAGGTGGGAGTGTTTGTATTAAATGGATTTTTGGAGCAGGGAGATGGCTTAAGGGCTTGCTCTGTCCTCTCCATGTATCAGCCTGGTATTGCAGTGTTTCCAGGAATGGTGCACCCAACGCTTACCCAAGTTCAAAAGCAGGTGAATGCAATGTGAATCTCTTGCCTTTGCTAGTTTGCCGTGTTGATGGCAGTCAGTGATTGTTGCATCTATTGTCTTTTCAGTTGCAGGAAACTATCGTCTTTTGTTACGGGTTTTCTGTCTTATGAACCTGCTCTGCAGTTACCTGATGAAGGTGCAGCACGCTGAAAGCCAGGACAGGGGTAACCCCAACGTGCTACAGGGAACATTCTGGAACCAGGGGCCTGCCAGGAAGGTAACTTGCCAATTTGAATGAATGGATTTGCCCTTGTCTGCCGTTTTGGGCTTCTGCGGTCGTTCTTGGAACGTATCCCACCGATGGTACGGCGGTGGCGGGGGGTGGGGTGACTGCTGTAATTTCAAAGAACCCCGTTGGGCTGAAACCTGGTGTTGTGGGATTTTTAACACAGTCAAATCAGGTTGTGGGATCCCATGACTCAGCCAATGTCAAATGGCTATCAGATCAGCCCCCACAGCCCCTTCCCAACCCCCCCGCCTCCCCCCCCACCCCCGAGGCAACAAATTTATCCTAATATTTTCTTGAACAAGGAAGAAATGTCTTTAGTCTGTTTCCTGAATAGAGTGAAACCCCCATCTCTGTTTGTTTCTTCGCAAACTACTGTACGGAAGCGACCTGCTTTAGTAGCTACGTCTGTACGTAAAGATTATTCACGCAGACGATCGCCCAAGGCTGGAACTGGCTTCAGCTCCCTGGTGCCACCAGGCAGCCGTACTAACCACTGATCCACTGTGCCACCCGTACGATTTGGAACGATTTGTCATCATTTGCGGTGCAAGTAGCGAAACAGTTGTCAGTTTGTCAACTGGGTCGGATTATAATGTTGTCAGCGATCTGCAGCAATGTGAACGGAGATGTCGAATCGAGCTGCTGGTGGTGATGAGGCGCGCTTGCAGCGTGACATGTTTACACGGGGAGATCAGCTCCCTCCCCATTCTCCACAGAGAGTCGGATACAAGTAGAGAGGATATTGAAAGTGGACGATAAAGAAAGGGTGCACGGACGTAATTCGCTTTTCGCAACTTTTCGGATTGATGCGGAATGCCGAGGAGCGAATCCTGTACGTGAGGGAAACGATGATTGGCATTTATGGGCAAGCTACACCAACACAAGGGGAGGCAATGAATAGGATCTTTCCGTCAAGGCCAACATTTCTCGCCCATGCCGAGATCAGCCTGGTGGTGAGCTGCTCTCTCGAACCGCTGCAGTCCAAGTGCTGTCGGTAGCCCCGCGATGCTGTTTGGGCGGGGATTCCCGATTTTGACCCGGTAACACCGGAGGAACAAGGACATATTTGCAATTCAGGACAGCGAGTGCCTCGGCGGGGGGGAGAACTTGCGAATGGTGGTGTTCCCGTGGATCTGCTGCCGTCATCCTTCGAGGCTGCGTTGGCCATGGGTTTGCAAGGTGCTGCCTGAGGAATTCTGGTGAATCTTGTAGATGCCGGGGGAATGAATGACCCTGCCGCCGCCGCTGTCCCCGATCACCGGGAGAAACCTCTCTGCAGTCGACCTGACGTGCGGTGGCTCCGGCCCGTGCCATCTGATTGGTCGTCAGCGCGACCTACGCGGCTACGTAACAGATGGACAGAAAAGCACGGGGAAAGCACAGCGACTGCTGCAGAGTGATCTTCCGGTCTGGTTGGATATCTTGGAAGGAAGGTAGACGGTAAGGGAATAAAGGAACTTTGAATATCATCAAACTGATGGAAAGGATAGTCGGCAAATATGACCTCCACCGTTGGAGTATTAATGTGCTATCGCTTCTCGGCCTTTTGGCTTGGAATATGTGTAGTTTCTGTTCTTATCAGTTTAATCGCTGATATCTCCCGAAGGTGGGAGTGTTTGTATTAAATGGATTTTTGGAGCAGGGAGATGGCTTAAGGGCTTGCTCTGTCCTCTCCATGTATCAGCCTGGTATTGCAGTGTTTCCAGGAATGGTGCACCCAACGCTTACCCAAGTTCAAAAGCAGGTGAATGCAATGTGAATCTCTTGCCTTTGCTAGTTTGCCGTGTTGATGGCAGTCAGTGATTGTTGCATCTATTGTCTTTTCAGTTGCAGGAAACTATCGTCTTTTGTTACGGGTTTTCTGTCTTATGAACCTGCTCTGCAGTTACCTGATGAAGGTGCAGCACGCTGAAAGCCAGGACAGGGGTAACCCCAACGTGCTACAGGGAACATTCTGGAACCAGGGGCCTGCCAGGAAGGTAACTTGCCAATTTGAATGAATGGATTTGCCCTTGTCTGCCGTTTTGGGCTTCTGCGGTCGTTCTTGGAACGTATCCCACCGATGGTACGGCGGTGGCGGGGGGTGGGGTGACTGCTGTAATTTCAAAGAACCCCGTTGGGCTGAAACCTGGTGTTGTGGGATTTTTAACACAGTCAAATCAGGTTGTGGGATCCCATGACTCAGCCAATGTCAAATGGCTATCAGATCAGCCCCCACAGCCCCTTCCCAACCCCCCCGCCTCCCCCCCCACCCCCGAGGCAACAAATTTATCCTAATATTTTCTTGAACAAGGAAGAAATGTCTTTAGTCTGTTTCCTGAATAGAGTGAAACCCCCATCTCTGTTTGTTTCTTCGCAAACTACTGTACGGAAGCGACCTGCTTTAGTAGCTACGTCTGTACGTAAAGATTATTCACGCAGACGATCGCCCAAGGCTGGAACTGGCTTCAGCTCCCTGGTGCCACCAGGCAGCCGTACTAACCACTGATCCACTGTGCCACCCGTACGATTTGGAACGATTTGTCATCATTTGCGGTGCAAGTAGCGAAACAGTTGTCAGTTTGTCAACTGGGTCGGATTATAATGTTGTCAGCGATCTGCAGCAATGTGAACGGAGATGTCGAATCGAGCTGCTGGTGGTGATGAGGCGCGCTTGCAGCGTGACATGTTTACACGGGGAGATCAGCTCCCTCCCCATTCTCCACAGAGAGTCGGATACAAGTAGAGAGGATATTGAAAGTGGACGATAAAGAAAGGGTGCACGGACGTAATTCGCTTTTCGCAACTTTTCGGATTGATGCGGAATGCCGAGGAGCGAATCCTGTACGTGAGGGAAACGATGATTGGCATTTATGGGCAAGCTACACCAACACAAGGGGAGGCAATGAATAGGATCTTTCCGTCAAGGCCAACATTTCTCGCCCATGCCGAGATCAGCCTGGTGGTGAGCTGCTCTCTCGAACCGCTGCAGTCCAAGTGCTGTCGGTAGCCCCGCGATGCTGTTTGGGCGGGGATTCCCGATTTTGACCCGGTAACACCGGAGGAACAAGGACATATTTGCAATTCAGGACAGCGAGTGCCTCGGCGGGGGGGAGAACTTGCGAATGGTGGTGTTCCCGTGGATCTGCTGCCGTCATCCTTCGAGGCTGCGTTGGCCATGGGTTTGCAAGGTGCTGCCTGAGGAATTCTGGTGAATCTTGTAGATGCCGGGGGAATGAATGACCCTGCCGCCGCCGCTGTCCCCGATCACCGGGAGAAACCTCTCTGCAGTCGACCTGACGTGCGGTGGCTCCGGCCCGTGCCATCTGATTGGTCGTCAGCGCGACCTACGCGGCTACGTAACAGATGGACAGAAAAGCACGGGGAAAGCACAGCGACTGCTGCAGAGTGATCTTCCGGTCTGGTTGGATATCTTGGAAGGAAGGTAGACGGTAAGGGAATAAAGGAACTTTGAATATCATCAAACTGATGGAAAGGATAGTCGGCAAATATGACCTCCACCGTTGGAGTATTAATGTGCTATCGCTTCTCGGCCTTTTGGCTTGGAATATGTGTAGTTTCTGTTCTTATCAGTTTAATCGCTGATATCTCCCGAAGGTGGGAGTGTTTGTATTAAATGGATTTTTGGAGCAGGGAGATGGCTTAAGGGCTTGCTCTGTCCTCTCCATGTATCAGCCTGGTATTGCAGTGTTTCCAGGAATGGTGCACCCAACGCTTACCCAAGTTCAAAAGCAGGTGAATGCAATGTGAATCTCTTGCCTTTGCTAGTTTGCCGTGTTGATGGCAGTCAGTGATTGTTGCATCTATTGTCTTTTCAGTTGCAGGAAACTATCGTCTTTTGTTACGGGTTTTCTGTCTTATGAACCTGCTCTGCAGTTACCTGATGAAGGTGCAGCACGCTGAAAGCCAGGACAGGGGTAACCCCAACGTGCTACAGGGAACATTCTGGAACCAGGGGCCTGCCAGGAAGGTAACTTGCCAATTTGAATGAATGGATTTGCCCTTGTCTGCCGTTTTGGGCTTCTGCGGTCGTTCTTGGAACGTATCCCACCGATGGTACGGCGGTGGCGGGGGGTGGGGTGACTGCTGTAATTTCAAAGAACCCCGTTGGGCTGAAACCTGGTGTTGTGGGATTTTTAACACAGTCAAATCAGGTTGTGGGATCCCATGACTCAGCCAATGTCAAATGGCTATCAGATCAGCCCCCACAGCCCCTTCCCAACCCCCCCGCCTCCCCCCCCACCCCGAGGCAACAAATTTATCCTAATATTTTCTTGAACAAGGAAGAAATGTCTTTAGTCTGTTTCCTGAATAGAGTGAAACCCCCATCTCTGTTTGTTTCTTCGCAAACTACTGTACGGAAGCGACCTGCTTTAGTAGCTACGTCTGTACGTAAAGATTATTCACGCAGACGATCGCCCAAGGCTGGAACTGGCTTCAGCTCCCTGGTGCCACCAGGCAGCCGTACTAACCACTGATCCACTGTGCCACCCGTACGATTTGGAACGATTTGTCATCATTTGCGGTGCAAGTAGCGAAACAGTTGTCAGTTTGTCAACTGGGTCGGATTATAATGTTGTCAGCGATCTGCAGCAATGTGAACGGAGATGTCGAATCGAGCTGCTGGTGGTGATGAGGCGCGCTTGCAGCGTGACATGTTTACACGGGGAGATCAGCTCCCTCCCCATTCTCCACAGAGAGTCGGATACAAGTAGAGAGGATATTGAAAGTGGACGATAAAGAAAGGGTGCACGGACGTAATTCGCTTTTCGCAACTTTTCGGATTGATGCGGAATGCCGAGGAGCGAATCCTGTACGTGAGGGAAACGATGATTGGCATTTATGGGCAAGCTACACCAACACAAGGGGAGGCAATGAATAGGATCTTTCCGTCAAGGCCAACATTTCTCGCCCATGCCGAGATCAGCCTGGTGGTGAGCTGCTCTCTCGAACCGCTGCAGTCCAAGTGCTGTCGGTAGCCCCGCGATGCTGTTTGGGCGGGGATTCCCGATTTTGACCCGGTAACACCGGAGGAACAAGGACATATTTGCAATTCAGGACAGCGAGTGCCTCGGCGGGGGGGAGAACTTGCGAATGGTGGTGTTCCCGTGGATCTGCTGCCGTCATCCTTCGAGGCTGCGTTGGCCATGGGTTTGCAAGGTGCTGCCTGAGGAATTCTGGTGAATCTTGTAGATGCCGGGGGAATGAATGACCCTGCCGCCGCCGCTGTCCCCGATCACCGGGAGAAACCTCTCTGCAGTCGACCTGACGTGCGGTGGCTCCGGCCCGTGCCATCTGATTGGTCGTCAGCGCGACCTACGCGGCTACGTAACAGATGGACAGAAAAGCACGGGGAAAGCACAGCGACTGCTGCAGAGTGATCTTCCGGTCTGGTTGGATATCTTGGAAGGAAGGTAGACGGTAAGGGAATAAAGGAACTTTGAATATCATCAAACTGATGGAAAGGATAGTCGGCAAATATGACCTCCACCGTTGGAGTATTAATGTGCTATCGCTTCTCGGCCTTTTGGCTTGGAATATGTGTAGTTTCTGTTCTTATCAGTTTAATCGCTGATATCTCCCGAAGGTGGGAGTGTTTGTATTAAATGGATTTTTGGAGCAGGGAGATGGCTTAAGGGCTTGCTCTGTCCTCTCCATGTATCAGCCTGGTATTGCAGTGTTTCCAGGAATGGTGCACCCAACGCTTACCCAAGTTCAAAAGCAGGTGAATGCAATGTGAATCTCTTGCCTTTGCTAGTTTGCCGTGTTGATGGCAGTCAGTGATTGTTGCATCTATTGTCTTTTCAGTTGCAGGAAACTATCGTCTTTTGTTACGGGTTTTCTGTCTTATGAACCTGCTCTGCAGTTACCTGATGAAGGTGCAGCACGCTGAAAGCCAGGACAGGGGTAACCCCAACGTGCTACAGGGAACATTCTGGAACCAGGGGCCTGCCAGGAAGGTAACTTGCCAATTTGAATGAATGGATTTGCCCTTGTCTGCCGTTTTGGGCTTCTGCGGTCGTTCTTGGAACGTATCCCACCGATGGTACGGCGGTGGCGGGGGGTGGGGTGACTGCTGTAATTTCAAAGAACCCCGTTGGGCTGAAACCTGGTGTTGTGGGATTTTTAACACAGTCAAATCAGGTTGTGGGATCCCATGACTCAGCCAATGTCAAATGGCTATCAGATCAGCCCCCACAGCCCCTTCCCAACCCCCCCGCCTCCCCCCCCACCCCCGAGGCAACAAATTTATCCTAATATTTTCTTGAACAAGGAAGAAATGTCTTTAGTCTGTTTCCTGAATAGAGTGAAACCCCCATCTCTGTTTGTTTCTTCGCAAACTACTGTACGGAAGCGACCTGCTTTAGTAGCTACGTCTGTACGTAAAGATTATTCACGCAGACGATCGCCCAAGGCTGGAACTGGCTTCAGCTCCCTGGTGCCACCAGGCAGCCGTACTAACCACTGATCCACTGTGCCACCCGTACGATTTGGAACGATTTGTCATCATTTGCGGTGCAAGTAGCGAAACAGTTGTCAGTTTGTCAACTGGGTCGGATTATAATGTTGTCAGCGATCTGCAGCAATGTGAACGGAGATGTCGAATCGAGCTGCTGGTGGTGATGAGGCGCGCTTGCAGCGTGACATGTTTACACGGGGAGATCAGCTCCCTCCCCATTCTCCACAGAGAGTCGGATACAAGTAGAGAGGATATTGAAAGTGGACGATAAAGAAAGGGTGCACGGACGTAATTCGCTTTTCGCAACTTTTCGGATTGATGCGGAATGCCGAGGAGCGAATCCTGTACGTGAGGGAAACGATGATTGGCATTTATGGGCAAGCTACACCAACACAAGGGGAGGCAATGAATAGGATCTTTCCGTCAAGGCCAACATTTCTCGCCCATGCCGAGATCAGCCTGGTGGTGAGCTGCTCTCTCGAACCGCTGCAGTCCAAGTGCTGTCGGTAGCCCCGCGATGCTGTTTGGGCGGGGATTCCCGATTTTGACCCGGTAACACCGGAGGAACAAGGACATATTTGCAATTCAGGACAGCGAGTGCCTCGGCGGGGGGGAGAACTTGCGAATGGTGGTGTTCCCGTGGATCTGCTGCCGTCATCCTTCGAGGCTGCGTTGGCCATGGGTTTGCAAGGTGCTGCCTGAGGAATTCTGGTGAATCTTGTAGATGCCGGGGGAATGAATGACCCTGCCGCCGCCGCTGTCCCCGATCACCGGGAGAAACCTCTCTGCAGTCGACCTGACGTGCGGTGGCTCCGGCCCGTGCCATCTGATTGGTCGTCAGCGCGACCTACGCGGCTACGTAACAGATGGACAGAAAAGCACGGGGAAAGCACAGCGACTGCTGCAGAGTGATCTTCCGGTCTGGTTGGATATCTTGGAAGGAAGGTAGACGGTAAGGGAATAAAGGAACTTTGAATATCATCAAACTGATGGAAAGGATAGTCGGCAAATATGACCTCCACCGTTGGAGTATTAATGTGCTATCGCTTCTCGGCCTTTTGGCTTGGAATATGTGTAGTTTCTGTTCTTATCAGTTTAATCGCTGATATCTCCCGAAGGTGGGAGTGTTTGTATTAAATGGATTTTTGGAGCAGGGAGATGGCTTAAGGGCTTGCTCTGTCCTCTCCATGTATCAGCCTGGTATTGCAGTGTTTCCAGGAATGGTGCACCCAACGCTTACCCAAGTTCAAAAGCAGGTGAATGCAATGTGAATCTCTTGCCTTTGCTAGTTTGCCGTGTTGATGGCAGTCAGTGATTGTTGCATCTATTGTCTTTTCAGTTGCAGGAAACTATCGTCTTTTGTTACGGGTTTTCTGTCTTATGAACCTGCTCTGCAGTTACCTGATGAAGGTGCAGCACGCTGAAAGCCAGGACAGGGGTAACCCCAACGTGCTACAGGGAACATTCTGGAACCAGGGGCCTGCCAGGAAGGTAACTTGCCAATTTGAATGAATGGATTTGCCCTTGTCTGCCGTTTTGGGCTTCTGCGGTCGTTCTTGGAACGTATCCCACCGATGGTACGGCGGTGGCGGGGGGTGGGGTGACTGCTGTAATTTCAAAGAACCCCGTTGGGCTGAAACCTGGTGTTGTGGGATTTTTAACACAGTCAAATCAGGTTGTGGGATCCCATGACTCAGCCAATGTCAAATGGCTATCAGATCAGCCCCCACAGCCCCTTCCCAACCCCCCCGCCTCCCCCCCCACCCCCGAGGCAACAAATTTATCCTAATATTTTCTTGAACAAGGAAGAAATGTCTTTAGTCTGTTTCCTGAATAGAGTGAAACCCCCATCTCTGTTTGTTTCTTCGCAAACTACTGTACGGAAGCGACCTGCTTTAGTAGCTACGTCTGTACGTAAAGATTATTCACGCAGACGATCGCCCAAGGCTGGAACTGGCTTCAGCTCCCTGGTGCCACCAGGCAGCCGTACTAACCACTGATCCACTGTGCCACCCGTACGATTTGGAACGATTTGTCATCATTTGCGGTGCAAGTAGCGAAACAGTTGTCAGTTTGTCAACTGGGTCGGATTATAATGTTGTCAGCGATCTGCAGCAATGTGAACGGAGATGTCGAATCGAGCTGCTGGTGGTGATGAGGCGCGCTTGCAGCGTGACATGTTTACACGGGGAGATCAGCTCCCTCCCCATTCTCCACAGAGAGTCGGATACAAGTAGAGAGGATATTGAAAGTGGACGATAAAGAAAGGGTGCACGGACGTAATTCGCTTTTCGCAACTTTTCGGATTGATGCGGAATGCCGAGGAGCGAATCCTGTACGTGAGGGAAACGATGATTGGCATTTATGGGCAAGCTACACCAACACAAGGGGAGGCAATGAATAGGATCTTTCCGTCAAGGCCAACATTTCTCGCCCATGCCGAGATCAGCCTGGTGGTGAGCTGCTCTCTCGAACCGCTGCAGTCCAAGTGCTGTCGGTAGCCCCGCGATGCTGTTTGGGCGGGGATTCCCGATTTTGACCCGGTAACACCGGAGGAACAAGGACATATTTGCAATTCAGGACAGCGAGTGCCTCGGCGGGGGGGAGAACTTGCGAATGGTGGTGTTCCCGTGGATCTGCTGCCGTCATCCTTCGAGGCTGCGTTGGCCATGGGTTTGCAAGGTGCTGCCTGAGGAATTCTGGTGAATCTTGTAGATGCCGGGGGAATGAATGACCCTGCCGCCGCCGCTGTCCCCGATCACCGGGAGAAACCTCTCTGCAGTCGACCTGACGTGCGGTGGCTCCGGCCCGTGCCATCTGATTGGTCGTCAGCGCGACCTACGCGGCTACGTAACAGATGGACAGAAAAGCACGGGGAAAGCACAGCGACTGCTGCAGAGTGATCTTCCGGTCTGGTTGGATATCTTGGAAGGAAGGTAGACGGTAAGGGAATAAAGGAACTTTGAATATCATCAAACTGATGGAAAGGATAGTCGGCAAATATGACCTCCACCGTTGGAGTATTAATGTGCTATCGCTTCTCGGCCTTTTGGCTTGGAATATGTGTAGTTTCTGTTCTTATCAGTTTAATCGCTGATATCTCCCGAAGGTGGGAGTGTTTGTATTAAATGGATTTTTGGAGCAGGGAGATGGCTTAAGGGCTTGCTCTGTCCTCTCCATGTATCAGCCTGGTATTGCAGTGTTTCCAGGAATGGTGCACCCAACGCTTACCCAAGTTCAAAAGCAGGTGAATGCAATGTGAATCTCTTGCCTTTGCTAGTTTGCCGTGTTGATGGCAGTCAGTGATTGTTGCATCTATTGTCTTTTCAGTTGCAGGAAACTATCGTCTTTTGTTACGGGTTTTCTGTCTTATGAACCTGCTCTGCAGTTACCTGATGAAGGTGCAGCACGCTGAAAGCCAGGACAGGGGTAACCCCAACGTGCTACAGGGAACATTCTGGAACCAGGGGCCTGCCAGGAAGGTAACTTGCCAATTTGAATGAATGGATTTGCCCTTGTCTGCCGTTTTGGGCTTCTGCGGTCGTTCTTGGAACGTATCCCACCGATGGTACGGCGGTGGCGGGGGGTGGGGTGACTGCTGTAATTTCAAAGAACCCCGTTGGGCTGAAACCTGGTGTTGTGGGATTTTTAACACAGTCAAATCAGGTTGTGGGATCCCATGACTCAGCCAATGTCAAATGGCTATCAGATCAGCCCCCACAGCCCCTTCCCAACCCCCCCGCCTCCCCCCCCACCCCCGAGGCAACAAATTTATCCTAATATTTTCTTGAACAAGGAAGAAATGTCTTTAGTCTGTTTCCTGAATAGAGTGAAACCCCCATCTCTGTTTGTTTCTTCGCAAACTACTGTACGGAAGCGACCTGCTTTAGTAGCTACGTCTGTACGTAAAGATTATTCACGCAGACGATCGCCCAAGGCTGGAACTGGCTTCAGCTCCCTGGTGCCACCAGGCAGCCGTACTAACCACTGATCCACTGTGCCACCCGTACGATTTGGAACGATTTGTCATCATTTGCGGTGCAAGTAGCGAAACAGTTGTCAGTTTGTCAACTGGGTCGGATTATAATGTTGTCAGCGATCTGCAGCAATGTGAACGGAGATGTCGAATCGAGCTGCTGGTGGTGATGAGGCGCGCTTGCAGCGTGACATGTTTACACGGGGAGATCAGCTCCCTCCCCATTCTCCACAGAGAGTCGGATACAAGTAGAGAGGATATTGAAAGTGGACGATAAAGAAAGGGTGCACGGACGTAATTCGCTTTTCGCAACTTTTCGGATTGATGCGGAATGCCGAGGAGCGAATCCTGTACGTGAGGGAAACGATGATTGGCATTTATGGGCAAGCTACACCAACACAAGGGGAGGCAATGAATAGGATCTTTCCGTCAAGGCCAACATTTCTCGCCCATGCCGAGATCAGCCTGGTGGTGAGCTGCTCTCTCGAACCGCTGCAGTCCAAGTGCTGTCGGTAGCCCCGCGATGCTGTTTGGGCGGGGATTCCCGATTTTGACCCGGTAACACCGGAGGAACAAGGACATATTTGCAATTCAGGACAGCGAGTGCCTCGGCGGGGGGGAGAACTTGCGAATGGTGGTGTTCCCGTGGATCTGCTGCCGTCATCCTTCGAGGCTGCGTTGGCCATGGGTTTGCAAGGTGCTGCCTGAGGAATTCTGGTGAATCTTGTAGATGCCGGGGGAATGAATGACCCTGCCGCCGCCGCTGTCCCCGATCACCGGGAGAAACCTCTCTGCAGTCGACCTGACGTGCGGTGGCTCCGGCCCGTGCCATCTGATTGGTCGTCAGCGCGACCTACGCGGCTACGTAACAGATGGACAGAAAAGCACGGGGAAAGCACAGCGACTGCTGCAGAGTGATCTTCCGGTCTGGTTGGATATCTTGGAAGGAAGGTAGACGGTAAGGGAATAAAGGAACTTTGAATATCATCAAACTGATGGAAAGGATAGTCGGCAAATATGACCTCCACCGTTGGAGTATTAATGTGCTATCGCTTCTCGGCCTTTTGGCTTGGAATATGTGTAGTTTCTGTTCTTATCAGTTTAATCGCTGATATCTCCCGAAGGTGGGAGTGTTTGTATTAAATGGATTTTTGGAGCAGGGAGATGGCTTAAGGGCTTGCTCTGTCCTCTCCATGTATCAGCCTGGTATTGCAGTGTTTCCAGGAATGGTGCACCCAACGCTTACCCAAGTTCAAAAGCAGGTGAATGCAATGTGAATCTCTTGCCTTTGCTAGTTTGCCGTGTTGATGGCAGTCAGTGATTGTTGCATCTATTGTCTTTTCAGTTGCAGGAAACTATCGTCTTTTGTTACGGGTTTTCTGTCTTATGAACCTGCTCTGCAGTTACCTGATGAAGGTGCAGCACGCTGAAAGCCAGGACAGGGGTAACCCCAACGTGCTACAGGGAACATTCTGGAACCAGGGGCCTGCCAGGAAGGTAACTTGCCAATTTGAATGAATGGATTTGCCCTTGTCTGCCGTTTTGGGCTTCTGCGGTCGTTCTTGGAACGTATCCCACCGATGGTACGGCGGTGGCGGGGGGTGGGGTGACTGCTGTAATTTCAAAGAACCCCGTTGGGCTGAAACCTGGTGTTGTGGGATTTTTAACACAGTCAAATCAGGTTGTGGGATCCCATGACTCAGCCAATGTCAAATGGCTATCAGATCAGCCCCCACAGCCCCTTCCCAACCCCCCCGCCTCCCCCCCACCCCCGAGGCAACAAATTTATCCTAATATTTTCTTGAACAAGGAAGAAATGTCTTTAGTCTGTTTCCTGAATAGAGTGAAACCCCCATCTCTGTTTGTTTCTTCGCAAACTACTGTACGGAAGCGACCTGCTTTAGTAGCTACGTCTGTACGTAAAGATTATTCACGCAGACGATCGCCCAAGGCTGGAACTGGCTTCAGCTCCCTGGTGCCACCAGGCAGCCGTACTAACCACTGATCCACTGTGCCACCCGTACGATTTGGAACGATTTGTCATCATTTGCGGTGCAAGTAGCGAAACAGTTGTCAGTTTGTCAACTGGGTCGGATTATAATGTTGTCAGCGATCTGCAGCAATGTGAACGGAGATGTCGAATCGAGCTGCTGGTGGTGATGAGGCGCGCTTGCAGCGTGACATGTTTACACGGGGAGATCAGCTCCCTCCCCATTCTCCACAGAGAGTCGGATACAAGTAGAGAGGATATTGAAAGTGGACGATAAAGAAAGGGTGCACGGACGTAATTCGCTTTTCGCAACTTTTCGGATTGATGCGGAATGCCGAGGAGCGAATCCTGTACGTGAGGGAAACGATGATTGGCATTTATGGGCAAGCTACACCAACACAAGGGGAGGCAATGAATAGGATCTTTCCGTCAAGGCCAACATTTCTCGCCCATGCCGAGATCAGCCTGGTGGTGAGCTGCTCTCTCGAACCGCTGCAGTCCAAGTGCTGTCGGTAGCCCCGCGATGCTGTTTGGGCGGGGATTCCCGATTTTGACCCGGTAACACCGGAGGAACAAGGACATATTTGCAATTCAGGACAGCGAGTGCCTCGGCGGGGGGGAGAACTTGCGAATGGTGGTGTTCCCGTGGATCTGCTGCCGTCATCCTTCGAGGCTGCGTTGGCCATGGGTTTGCAAGGTGCTGCCTGAGGAATTCTGGTGAATCTTGTAGATGCCGGGGGAATGAATGACCCTGCCGCCGCCGCTGTCCCCGATCACCGGGAGAAACCTCTCTGCAGTCGACCTGACGTGCGGTGGCTCCGGCCCGTGCCATCTGATTGGTCGTCAGCGCGACCTACGCGGCTACGTAACAGATGGACAGAAAAGCACGGGGAAAGCACAGCGACTGCTGCAGAGTGATCTTCCGGTCTGGTTGGATATCTTGGAAGGAAGGTAGACGGTAAGGGAATAAAGGAACTTTGAATATCATCAAACTGATGGAAAGGATAGTCGGCAAATATGACCTCCACCGTTGGAGTATTAATGTGCTATCGCTTCTCGGCCTTTTGGCTTGGAATATGTGTAGTTTCTGTTCTTATCAGTTTAATCGCTGATATCTCCCGAAGGTGGGAGTGTTTGTATTAAATGGATTTTTGGAGCAGGGAGATGGCTTAAGGGCTTGCTCTGTCCTCTCCATGTATCAGCCTGGTATTGCAGTGTTTCCAGGAATGGTGCACCCAACGCTTACCCAAGTTCAAAAGCAGGTGAATGCAATGTGAATCTCTTGCCTTTGCTAGTTTGCCGTGTTGATGGCAGTCAGTGATTGTTGCATCTATTGTCTTTTCAGTTGCAGGAAACTATCGTCTTTTGTTACGGGTTTTCTGTCTTATGAACCTGCTCTGCAGTTACCTGATGAAGGTGCAGCACGCTGAAAGCCAGGACAGGGGTAACCCCAACGTGCTACAGGGAACATTCTGGAACCAGGGGCCTGCCAGGAAGGTAACTTGCCAATTTGAATGAATGGATTTGCCCTTGTCTGCCGTTTTGGGCTTCTGCGGTCGTTCTTGGAACGTATCCCACCGATGGTACGGCGGTGGCGGGGGGTGGGGTGACTGCTGTAATTTCAAAGAACCCCGTTGGGCTGAAACCTGGTGTTGTGGGATTTTTAACACAGTCAAATCAGGTTGTGGGATCCCATGACTCAGCCAATGTCAAATGGCTATCAGATCAGCCCCCACAGCCCCTTCCCAACCCCCCCGCCTCCCCCCCCACCCCCGAGGCAACAAATTTATCCTAATATTTTCTTGAACAAGGAAGAAATGTCTTTAGTCTGTTTCCTGAATAGAGTGAAACCCCCATCTCTGTTTGTTTCTTCGCAAACTACTGTACGGAAGCGACCTGCTTTAGTAGCTACGTCTGTACGTAAAGATTATTCACGCAGACGATCGCCCAAGGCTGGAACTGGCTTCAGCTCCCTGGTGCCACCAGGCAGCCGTACTAACCACTGATCCACTGTGCCACCCGTACGATTTGGAACGATTTGTCATCATTTGCGGTGCAAGTAGCGAAACAGTTGTCAGTTTGTCAACTGGGTCGGATTATAATGTTGTCAGCGATCTGCAGCAATGTGAACGGAGATGTCGAATCGAGCTGCTGGTGGTGATGAGGCGCGCTTGCAGCGTGACATGTTTACACGGGGAGATCAGCTCCCTCCCCATTCTCCACAGAGAGTCGGATACAAGTAGAGAGGATATTGAAAGTGGACGATAAAGAAAGGGTGCACGGACGTAATTCGCTTTTCGCAACTTTTCGGATTGATGCGGAATGCCGAGGAGCGAATCCTGTACGTGAGGGAAACGATGATTGGCATTTATGGGCAAGCTACACCAACACAAGGGGAGGCAATGAATAGGATCTTTCCGTCAAGGCCAACATTTCTCGCCCATGCCGAGATCAGCCTGGTGGTGAGCTGCTCTCTCGAACCGCTGCAGTCCAAGTGCTGTCGGTAGCCCCGCGATGCTGTTTGGGCGGGGATTCCCGATTTTGACCCGGTAACACCGGAGGAACAAGGACATATTTGCAATTCAGGACAGCGAGTGCCTCGGCGGGGGGAGAACTTGCGAATGGTGGTGTTCCCGTGGATCTGCTGCCGTCATCCTTCGAGGCTGCGTTGGCCATGGGTTTGCAAGGTGCTGCCTGAGGAATTCTGGTGAATCTTGTAGATGCCGGGGGAATGAATGACCCTGCCGCCGCCGCTGTCCCCGATCACCGGGAGAAACCTCTCTGCAGTCGACCTGACGTGCGGTGGCTCCGGCCCGTGCCATCTGATTGGTCGTCAGCGCGACCTACGCGGCTACGTAACAGATGGACAGAAAAGCACGGGGAAAGCACAGCGACTGCTGCAGAGTGATCTTCCGGTCTGGTTGGATATCTTGGAAGGAAGGTAGACGGTAAGGGAATAAAGGAACTTTGAATATCATCAAACTGATGGAAAGGATAGTCGGCAAATATGACCTCCACCGTTGGAGTATTAATGTGCTATCGCTTCTCGGCCTTTTGGCTTGGAATATGTGTAGTTTCTGTTCTTATCAGTTTAATCGCTGATATCTCCCGAAGGTGGGAGTGTTTGTATTAAATGGATTTTTGGAGCAGGGAGATGGCTTAAGGGCTTGCTCTGTCCTCTCCATGTATCAGCCTGGTATTGCAGTGTTTCCAGGAATGGTGCACCCAACGCTTACCCAAGTTCAAAAGCAGGTGAATGCAATGTGAATCTCTTGCCTTTGCTAGTTTGCCGTGTTGATGGCAGTCAGTGATTGTTGCATCTATTGTCTTTTCAGTTGCAGGAAACTATCGTCTTTTGTTACGGGTTTTCTGTCTTATGAACCTGCTCTGCAGTTACCTGATGAAGGTGCAGCACGCTGAAAGCCAGGACAGGGGTAACCCCAACGTGCTACAGGGAACATTCTGGAACCAGGGGCCTGCCAGGAAGGTAACTTGCCAATTTGAATGAATGGATTTGCCCTTGTCTGCCGTTTTGGGCTTCTGCGGTCGTTCTTGGAACGTATCCCACCGATGGTACGGCGGTGGCGGGGGGTGGGGTGACTGCTGTAATTTCAAAGAACCCCGTTGGGCTGAAACCTGGTGTTGTGGGATTTTTAACACAGTCAAATCAGGTTGTGGGATCCCATGACTCAGCCAATGTCAAATGGCTATCAGATCAGCCCCCACAGCCCCTTCCCAACCCCCCCGCCTCCCCCCCCACCCCCGAGGCAACAAATTTATCCTAATATTTTCTTGAACAAGGAAGAAATGTCTTTAGTCTGTTTCCTGAATAGAGTGAAACCCCCATCTCTGTTTGTTTCTTCGCAAACTACTGTACGGAAGCGACCTGCTTTAGTAGCTACGTCTGTACGTAAAGATTATTCACGCAGACGATCGCCCAAGGCTGGAACTGGCTTCAGCTCCCTGGTGCCACCAGGCAGCCGTACTAACCACTGATCCACTGTGCCACCCGTACGATTTGGAACGATTTGTCATCATTTGCGGTGCAAGTAGCGAAACAGTTGTCAGTTTGTCAACTGGGTCGGATTATAATGTTGTCAGCGATCTGCAGCAATGTGAACGGAGATGTCGAATCGAGCTGCTGGTGGTGATGAGGCGCGCTTGCAGCGTGACATGTTTACACGGGGAGATCAGCTCCCTCCCCATTCTCCACAGAGAGTCGGATACAAGTAGAGAGGATATTGAAAGTGGACGATAAAGAAAGGGTGCACGGACGTAATTCGCTTTTCGCAACTTTTCGGATTGATGCGGAATGCCGAGGAGCGAATCCTGTACGTGAGGGAAACGATGATTGGCATTTATGGGCAAGCTACACCAACACAAGGGGAGGCAATGAATAGGATCTTTCCGTCAAGGCCAACATTTCTCGCCCATGCCGAGATCAGCCTGGTGGTGAGCTGCTCTCTCGAACCGCTGCAGTCCAAGTGCTGTCGGTAGCCCCGCGATGCTGTTTGGGCGGGGATTCCCGATTTTGACCCGGTAACACCGGAGGAACAAGGACATATTTGCAATTCAGGACAGCGAGTGCCTCGGCGGGGGGGAGAACTTGCGAATGGTGGTGTTCCCGTGGATCTGCTGCCGTCATCCTTCGAGGCTGCGTTGGCCATGGGTTTGCAAGGTGCTGCCTGAGGAATTCTGGTGAATCTTGTAGATGCCGGGGGAATGAATGACCCTGCCGCCGCCGCTGTCCCCGATCACCGGGAGAAACCTCTCTGCAGTCGACCTGACGTGCGGTGGCTCCGGCCCGTGCCATCTGATTGGTCGTCAGCGCGACCTACGCGGCTACGTAACAGATGGACAGAAAAGCACGGGGAAAGCACAGCGACTGCTGCAGAGTGATCTTCCGGTCTGGTTGGATATCTTGGAAGGAAGGTAGACGGTAAGGGAATAAAGGAACTTTGAATATCATCAAACTGATGGAAAGGATAGTCGGCAAATATGACCTCCACCGTTGGAGTATTAATGTGCTATCGCTTCTCGGCCTTTTGGCTTGGAATATGTGTAGTTTCTGTTCTTATCAGTTTAATCGCTGATATCTCCCGAAGGTGGGAGTGTTTGTATTAAATGGATTTTTGGAGCAGGGAGATGGCTTAAGGGCTTGCTCTGTCCTCTCCATGTATCAGCCTGGTATTGCAGTGTTTCCAGGAATGGTGCACCCAACGCTTACCCAAGTTCAAAAGCAGGTGAATGCAATGTGAATCTCTTGCCTTTGCTAGTTTGCCGTGTTGATGGCAGTCAGTGATTGTTGCATCTATTGTCTTTTCAGTTGCAGGAAACTATCGTCTTTTGTTACGGGTTTTCTGTCTTATGAACCTGCTCTGCAGTTACCTGATGAAGGTGCAGCACGCTGAAAGCCAGGACAGGGGTAACCCCAACGTGCTACAGGGAACATTCTGGAACCAGGGGCCTGCCAGGAAGGTAACTTGCCAATTTGAATGAATGGATTTGCCCTTGTCTGCCGTTTTGGGCTTCTGCGGTCGTTCTTGGAACGTATCCCACCGATGGTACGGCGGTGGCGGGGGGTGGGGTGACTGCTGTAATTTCAAAGAACCCCGTTGGGCTGAAACCTGGTGTTGTGGGATTTTTAACACAGTCAAATCAGGTTGTGGGATCCCATGACTCAGCCAATGTCAAATGGCTATCAGATCAGCCCCCACAGCCCCTTCCCAACCCCCCCGCCTCCCCCCCCACCCCCGAGGCAACAAATTTATCCTAATATTTTCTTGAACAAGGAAGAAATGTCTTTAGTCTGTTTCCTGAATAGAGTGAAACCCCCATCTCTGTTTGTTTCTTCGCAAACTACTGTACGGAAGCGACCTGCTTTAGTAGCTACGTCTGTACGTAAAGATTATTCACGCAGACGATCGCCCAAGGCTGGAACTGGCTTCAGCTCCCTGGTGCCACCAGGCAGCCGTACTAACCACTGATCCACTGTGCCACCCGTACGATTTGGAACGATTTGTCATCATTTGCGGTGCAAGTAGCGAAACAGTTGTCAGTTTGTCAACTGGGTCGGATTATAATGTTGTCAGCGATCTGCAGCAATGTGAACGGAGATGTCGAATCGAGCTGCTGGTGGTGATGAGGCGCGCTTGCAGCGTGACATGTTTACACGGGGAGATCAGCTCCCTCCCCATTCTCCACAGAGAGTCGGATACAAGTAGAGAGGATATTGAAAGTGGACGATAAAGAAAGGGTGCACGGACGTAATTCGCTTTTCGCAACTTTTCGGATTGATGCGGAATGCCGAGGAGCGAATCCTGTACGTGAGGGAAACGATGATTGGCATTTATGGGCAAGCTACACCAACACAAGGGGAGGCAATGAATAGGATCTTTCCGTCAAGGCCAACATTTCTCGCCCATGCCGAGATCAGCCTGGTGGTGAGCTGCTCTCTCGAACCGCTGCAGTCCAAGTGCTGTCGGTAGCCCCGCGATGCTGTTTGGGCGGGGATTCCCGATTTTGACCCGGTAACACCGGAGGAACAAGGACATATTTGCAATTCAGGACAGCGAGTGCCTCGGCGGGGGGAGAACTTGCGAATGGTGGTGTTCCCGTGGATCTGCTGCCGTCATCCTTCGAGGCTGCGTTGGCCATGGGTTTGCAAGGTGCTGCCTGAGGAATTCTGGTGAATCTTGTAGATGCCGGGGGAATGAATGACCCTGCCGCCGCCGCTGTCCCCGATCACCGGGAGAAACCTCTCTGCAGTCGACCTGACGTGCGGTGGCTCCGGCCCGTGCCATCTGATTGGTCGTCAGCGCGACCTACGCGGCTACGTAACAGATGGACAGAAAAGCACGGGGAAAGCACAGCGACTGCTGCAGAGTGATCTTCCGGTCTGGTTGGATATCTTGGAAGGAAGGTAGACGGTAAGGGAATAAAGGAACTTTGAATATCATCAAACTGATGGAAAGGATAGTCGGCAAATATGACCTCCACCGTTGGAGTATTAATGTGCTATCGCTTCTCGGCCTTTTGGCTTGGAATATGTGTAGTTTCTGTTCTTATCAGTTTAATCGCTGATATCTCCCGAAGGTGGGAGTGTTTGTATTAAATGGATTTTTGGAGCAGGGAGATGGCTTAAGGGCTTGCTCTGTCCTCTCCATGTATCAGCCTGGTATTGCAGTGTTTCCAGGAATGGTGCACCCAACGCTTACCCAAGTTCAAAAGCAGGTGAATGCAATGTGAATCTCTTGCCTTTGCTAGTTTGCCGTGTTGATGGCAGTCAGTGATTGTTGCATCTATTGTCTTTTCAGTTGCAGGAAACTATCGTCTTTTGTTACGGGTTTTCTGTCTTATGAACCTGCTCTGCAGTTACCTGATGAAGGTGCAGCACGCTGAAAGCCAGGACAGGGGTAACCCCAACGTGCTACAGGGAACATTCTGGAACCAGGGGCCTGCCAGGAAGGTAACTTGCCAATTTGAATGAATGGATTTGCCCTTGTCTGCCGTTTTGGGCTTCTGCGGTCGTTCTTGGAACGTATCCCACCGATGGTACGGCGGTGGCGGGGGGTGGGGTGACTGCTGTAATTTCAAAGAACCCCGTTGGGCTGAAACCTGGTGTTGTGGGATTTTTAACACAGTCAAATCAGGTTGTGGGATCCCATGACTCAGCCAATGTCAAATGGCTATCAGATCAGCCCCCACAGCCCCTTCCCAACCCCCCCGCCTCCCCCCCCACCCCCGAGGCAACAAATTTATCCTAATATTTTCTTGAACAAGGAAGAAATGTCTTTAGTCTGTTTCCTGAATAGAGTGAAACCCCCATCTCTGTTTGTTTCTTCGCAAACTACTGTACGGAAGCGACCTGCTTTAGTAGCTACGTCTGTACGTAAAGATTATTCACGCAGACGATCGCCCAAGGCTGGAACTGGCTTCAGCTCCCTGGTGCCACCAGGCAGCCGTACTAACCACTGATCCACTGTGCCACCCGTACGATTTGGAACGATTTGTCATCATTTGCGGTGCAAGTAGCGAAACAGTTGTCAGTTTGTCAACTGGGTCGGATTATAATGTTGTCAGCGATCTGCAGCAATGTGAACGGAGATGTCGAATCGAGCTGCTGGTGGTGATGAGGCGCGCTTGCAGCGTGACATGTTTACACGGGGAGATCAGCTCCCTCCCCATTCTCCACAGAGAGTCGGATACAAGTAGAGAGGATATTGAAAGTGGACGATAAAGAAAGGGTGCACGGACGTAATTCGCTTTTCGCAACTTTTCGGATTGATGCGGAATGCCGAGGAGCGAATCCTGTACGTGAGGGAAACGATGATTGGCATTTATGGGCAAGCTACACCAACACAAGGGGAGGCAATGAATAGGATCTTTCCGTCAAGGCCAACATTTCTCGCCCATGCCGAGATCAGCCTGGTGGTGAGCTGCTCTCTCGAACCGCTGCAGTCCAAGTGCTGTCGGTAGCCCCGCGATGCTGTTTGGGCGGGGATTCCCGATTTTGACCCGGTAACACCGGAGGAACAAGGACATATTTGCAATTCAGGACAGCGAGTGCCTCGGCGGGGGGGAGAACTTGCGAATGGTGGTGTTCCCGTGGATCTGCTGCCGTCATCCTTCGAGGCTGCGTTGGCCATGGGTTTGCAAGGTGCTGCCTGAGGAATTCTGGTGAATCTTGTAGATGCCGGGGGAATGAATGACCCTGCCGCCGCCGCTGTCCCCGATCACCGGGAGAAACCTCTCTGCAGTCGACCTGACGTGCGGTGGCTCCGGCCCGTGCCATCTGATTGGTCGTCAGCGCGACCTACGCGGCTACGTAACAGATGGACAGAAAAGCACGGGGAAAGCACAGCGACTGCTGCAGAGTGATCTTCCGGTCTGGTTGGATATCTTGGAAGGAAGGTAGACGGTAAGGGAATAAAGGAACTTTGAATATCATCAAACTGATGGAAAGGATAGTCGGCAAATATGACCTCCACCGTTGGAGTATTAATGTGCTATCGCTTCTCGGCCTTTTGGCTTGGAATATGTGTAGTTTCTGTTCTTATCAGTTTAATCGCTGATATCTCCCGAAGGTGGGAGTGTTTGTATTAAATGGATTTTTGGAGCAGGGAGATGGCTTAAGGGCTTGCTCTGTCCTCTCCATGTATCAGCCTGGTATTGCAGTGTTTCCAGGAATGGTGCACCCAACGCTTACCCAAGTTCAAAAGCAGGTGAATGCAATGTGAATCTCTTGCCTTTGCTAGTTTGCCGTGTTGATGGCAGTCAGTGATTGTTGCATCTATTGTCTTTTCAGTTGCAGGAAACTATCGTCTTTTGTTACGGGTTTTCTGTCTTATGAACCTGCTCTGCAGTTACCTGATGAAGGTGCAGCACGCTGAAAGCCAGGACAGGGGTAACCCCAACGTGCTACAGGGAACATTCTGGAACCAGGGGCCTGCCAGGAAGGTAACTTGCCAATTTGAATGAATGGATTTGCCCTTGTCTGCCGTTTTGGGCTTCTGCGGTCGTTCTTGGAACGTATCCCACCGATGGTACGGCGGTGGCGGGGGGTGGGGTGACTGCTGTAATTTCAAAGAACCCCGTTGGGCTGAAACCTGGTGTTGTGGGATTTTTAACACAGTCACATCAGGTTGTGGGATCCCATGACTCAGCCAATGTCAAATGGCTATCAGATCAGCCCCCACAGCCCCTTCCCAACCCCCCCGCCTCCCCCCCCCCCCCCGAGGCAACAAATTTATCCTAATATTTTCTTGAACAAGGAAGAAATGTCTTTAGTCTGTTTCCTGAATAGAGTGAAACCCCCATCTCTGTTTGTTTCTTCGCAAACTACTGTACGGAAGCGACCTGCTTTAGTAGCTACGTCTGTACGTAAAGATTATTCACGCAGACGATCGCCCAAGGCTGGAACTGGCTTCAGCTCCCTGGTGCCACCAGGCAGCCGTACTAACCACTGATCCACTGTGCCACCCGTACGATTTGGAACGATTTGTCATCATTTGCGGTGCAAGTAGCGAAACAGTTGTCAGTTTGTCAACTGGGTCGGATTATAATGTTGTCAGCGATCTGCAGCAATGTGAACGGAGATGTCGAATCGAGCTGCTGGTGGTGATGAGGCGCGCTTGCAGCGTGACATGTTTACACGGGGAGATCAGCTCCCTCCCCATTCTCCACAGAGAGTCGGATACAAGTAGAGAGGATATTGAAAGTGGACGATAAAGAAAGGGTGCACGGACGTAATTCGCTTTTCGCAACTTTTCGGATTGATGCGGAATGCCGAGGAGCGAATCCTGTACGTGAGGGAAACGATGATTGGCATTTATGGGCAAGCTACACCAACACAAGGGGAGGCAATGAATAGGATCTTTCCGTCAAGGCCAACATTTCTCGCCCATGCCGAGATCAGCCTGGTGGTGAGCTGCTCTCTCGAACCGCTGCAGTCCAAGTGCTGTCGGTAGCCCCGCGATGCTGTTTGGGCGGGGATTCCCGATTTTGACCCGGTAACACCGGAGGAACAAGGACATATTTGCAATTCAGGACAGCGAGTGCCTCGGCGGGGGGGAGAACTTGCGAATGGTGGTGTTCCCGTGGATCTGCTGCCGTCATCCTTCGAGGCTGCGTTGGCCATGGGTTTGCAAGGTGCTGCCTGAGGAATTCTGGTGAATCTTGTAGATGCCGGGGGAATGAATGACCCTGCCGCCGCCGCGCTGTCCCCGATCACCGGGAGAAACCTCTCTGCAGTCGACCTGACGTGCGGTGGCTCCGGCCCGTGCCATCTGATTGGTCGTCAGCGCGACCTACGCGGCTACGTAACAGATGGACAGAAAAGCACGGGGAAAGCACAGCGACTGCTGCAGAGTGATCTTCCGGTCTGGTTGGATATCTTGGAAGGAAGGTAGACGGTAAGGGAATAAAGGAACTTTGAATATCATCAAACTGATGGAAAGGATAGTCGGCAAATATGACCTCCACCGTTGGAGTATTAATGTGCTATCGCTTCTCGGCCTTTTGGCTTGGAATATGTGTAGTTTCTGTTCTTATCAGTTTAATCGCTGATATCTCCCGAAGGTGGGAGTGTTTGTATTAAATGGATTTTTGGAGCAGGGAGATGGCTTAAGGGCTTGCTCTGTCCTCTCCATGTATCAGCCTGGTATTGCAGTGTTTCCAGGAATGGTGCACCCAACGCTTACCCAAGTTCAAAAGCAGGTGAATGCAATGTGAATCTCTTGCCTTTGCTAGTTTGCCGTGTTGATGGCAGTCAGTGATTGTTGCATCTATTGTCTTTTCAGTTGCAGGAAACTATCGTCTTTTGTTACGGTTTTCTGTCTTATGAACCTGCTCTGCAGTTACCTGATGAAGGTGCAGCACGCTGAAAGCCAGGACAGGGGTAACCCCAACGTGCTACAGGGAACATTCTGGAACCAGGGGCCTGCCAGGAAGGTAACTTGCCAATTTGAATGAATGGATTTGCCCTTGTCTGCCGTTTTGGGCTTCTGCGGTCGTTCTTGAACGTATCCCACCGATGGT
>NW_026867974.1:0-84144 GCF_020745735.1 Hemiscyllium ocellatum | reverse complement strand
TAGAACATCTGTTCATTAGGATGCTCAGAACCAGGAATCCAGCAGAGAATGACAACAGAACACAGAGAATCAAACAAAGAACTTGGTATTGAATTAGTGGAAGTGTAGAGTAGAGAATGTGGAGTCAGTGATGTACTGAACCTGTTGTACCACGGTTGAGAGTTCAGGACTGTGTCTTTGTATCTGTGTGTTGGGGTGTGTGATGGAGACAGTTAAAACTTAGCTTACTCTGAGCCTCTGCTTGGGGAATGCCTATCCTTCAGCTATTTGACTGCAACATCATAGAGAGCTCTCCCCATGCTGTACCTGCTCTGGGAGGCATTAATGCAGACAGTGTCGAAACAGCTTTACTCTGTATCTCCCCCATTAAACAGGACATATCATTGGAATGTGCAGATGATACACAAATTGCCAATGGAGTATACAGGGAAGAGCAGTAGACTTTCGGAGGATACAAGCAGGTGCTGTTTACTGTTGTTGGGAAGGTGTCTGAGGATGAAAGTGGTCCACAGGATTGCTGATGTTATCTCAGTAAAACACTCACAGAGAGACACTCCCTTCCTGTTGTTGGCCAATGAATATGAAGCAAAGAACTCCAGTGAAATAGGCCTGTGAGGGCTGAGGGCTTTCTCTGTTTGTCATAAAGAGCAAAATGGTCACCCAATGTCCTTGGGGAAGAGGCCTGGCCTGGATTTAACCCAAATCACGGCCTGACACTGCAACCCCACAAAGTAACTGAGGGATGGACATTTATAAATCACATTCCATGCCTTCAGTGTCATCTCAAACTGGGTTCGAGGGAAGGGAGCAGTTTTGCAGTGTCCTCAGTGTGTGATTGAGGGAATAGGGAAACTAATTTCTGTGGCAGATAGCGAGAGAGTTACAGACACAGATACAGAGCCAGGCACACACAGAGGCAGGATGGGAGTGTCCTGGAGATGTTTCAGAGCTCACTCTGAGACAGACACGAGCTGTACAGTAACAGATGGGAGTGAATTATTCGCTGGGACCCACAGTGCGCTGGACACAGTCTCTGTGAATGACTGAGATGATTGGATCCCGTGTTCCAGTTACTGATAATACAAAGTGATGTGGGACAGTAAAGGCGGACACAGAAAGCCTGGGAAGGGAGTTGGACAGGTTTAGTGAGTGAGTGAGTAAGACACAGTCTTTGCAGTATCACAGAGAGAAATGGGAGGCTTTGTTCCTTCATTTTAATCTTGAAACTGTTTCAGAGTATTGTTGGAGTTTTAGACATTGATTCTAATCCTAGACCCAGAAGCAGCAAAACACCTTTCTCTTTCTCTATCCCAGCAGTTGTCATTATTGTCCCAAAAACATCTATTCCCTCTGATCCTGGTAAATCCCAGGGAGACAATCCTGCGTTTCGTTCACTCCCTCCCTCCCTCCCCAGTGACCCCTTCCTGTCCAGTTATCATTCTGGGAATCTATACTGCACTCAGATACACACACACTCCCCAACTCCCCACCCTTTCTTGCCTCTCCCTATTGTAAAGTCAATGTCAGTGCTGGGCTAACATGAAATGGCTGCCAACATATCTAAGATGGCAGACACCTTCAGAATCCTTTGTGCTGGCTTTGTAGATTAAAACAGCCCCTCACAGTTTGTCCATGATCATTTCTCAGCCTCCTACAGTGAGGTGGGAAGTGATGGTGTTTGGATGTTAGCCTGCAGAGAGACAATCCAGACTAAATGGGACAATGTTAACCTTGGGGGTGGGCCGGAGCAGAGAAGGTTTCAGTGATGGCTCTGGAATCCTGTCAGCACAGGAGAGGGGAAAATGTCTCAAAAGCATTTTTCAAATTTGGCGACACCATCACATTGGCTTTCTGCGATTTGTGAATAAGGATCTGGAAAATATTGCTGAATATTTATTAAGACCTGGAGTAAAGTCATATTGGACCTAATAATGCAGGACTCTGGTGGTATACACACACACACAGACACACACACACACAGTTACAGACATGCTCACACAGTTACACAGGAACATGGAATGACAAAGTACACTGGGACTTTCAAATATTAAAGCTCCATTAAAGAATCCCTGGATGTCAGATTGAACAGAATGTGTGTGAGCGTGTGACAGAAAGAGAGTGTGTGCATGTGAGAGAGGGGAGTGTGTGTGAATGGGACAGAGAATGAGTGTGTGTGCAAGAGGAACATTGTGTGCAAGCGCAAGAGAGAGATGGAGAGTGTGTGTCAGTGTGGAGTGTGTGTGTGTGCGAGCACGAGAGAGTGCATGAACACAAGAGAGAATGTGTGAATGTGAGAGAGAGTGCCTAAACGCATGAGAGAGAGTGTGCCAACATAAGAGAGAGTCTGCGCAAACGCAAGAGAGAAAGAGAGAGAATGTGAGGAGAAAGTGTGGGCAAACACGAGTGAGACAGTGTGTTAACATGAGAGAGACATTGTGCGGAAATGTGAGAGACAGAGTGTGCACAAACGTGAGCAAGGGAGAGTGCACGCTAATGCAGGAGTGAGAGTGTACTCGACTGTGAGAGAGCGTGTGCACAAATGTGAATGTGTGTGAATGCAAGAGAGTGTGTGTGAACGAGAAAGAGAGTGTGCACGAACGCAAGAGTGTGCATGAATGCGAGAGAGCAAGTGTGCGTGGATGTGTGAGAGAGAGTGCACTAACGAGAGAGAGAGAGAGTGCGCAAACATGAGAGACTGTGCAGCTTGAGGGACAGTGTGTGCGAACGTGAGAGAGCGAGAGTGTGCAAACACAAGAGATAGAGTGTGCACAAATGCATGAAAGTGTGTACAGAAACACAAGAGTGCACAAATATGAGACAGAGATTGTGCAAATGTGAGAGAGTGTGTGCAAATACGTGAGATACAGAATGCACAAAAGCATGAGAGAGTATGTACAGAAAGCAGGTGAAAAAGAGTGCAAAGGTGCAAGAGGGAGAGTGGGTGAACATATGCAAAAGAGAGTGTGCGACCGCGAGAGAGAGGGAGAGTACACAAATGTGAGAGAGAGCGTTGGCATGAGTGCGAGAGAGACAGTCTGTGTGAATGCAAGACAGAGTATGTGAATGTACAAGAAAGAGAGTGCATAAATGCAAGAGAGAGACAGTGCATGAGAGAGAGTGTGTGTGAACACAAGAGAAAGTGTGAATGAAAGTGAAAGAGAGGGAGTGTGTTTGGAACGCGAGAGATGTAGTGTGCGTGAGCGAGAGAGTGAGCATGAATGCACGAGAGAGAGTGCGTGAACACGAGAGAACGTGCAAGCACAAGAGCTAGCATGCGAATGCGGGTGTGTGTGCACGAACACGAGAGACTATATGTGTGTGAATGCGAGAGAGTGTGAGCAAATGTGAGAGAGAGTGCACGCGACCGCGAGAGAGTGTGTGTGACTGGGAGAATGTGTGAATATGCATGAACATGAGAGAGAATATGTGTGAACGTGATGGAGTACGTGCAAGCGCGAGAGTGTGTGTGTGAGAATGTGCGAGCGTGAAAGAGTGTGCAAAAGAGAGAGCACATAAAAGTGAGAGAGATATGCGAGAGATATGTGAGTATGTGGGTATGCAAGAGGAAGAGACTGTGTGTGAACGTGTGAGAGTGTGCGTGAATGTGAGTTATATAGAGTGCATGAACATGAGTGAGACAGTGTGCATGTGTGTTAAAGAGATGTGCAAGTGTGCTAGAGGAAGAATGTGTGTACATGTGAGTGTGCTTGTGAGAGAAAGTGTTGGTGTGTTAGAGAGAGTGAGCACATGCAGGAGAGATAGTGTGTGTGTGCATGCAAGAGAGAGAGTGTGTGAGTGAGAGACAGTGTGTTTCAGAGCGTGCGAGAGAACGTGTACCTGCATGAGAGAAAAAGACGGGATGCTTGTGAGAAAGCGTGCCCGAGAAAGATTGTTTGTGTGTGCGAGAGCGAGTGTGTGTGGTGTGTGTGTGTGTATGAGACGGTGTGTACGTGTGCGCACTTTGTGTGAGTGTACCTGCAAGAGAAAGAGAGTGTGTTTGTGAGAGAGTGTGTGAGTGAGAGGGAGAGCATGCCCTTGTGAGACAGAGTGGGTGTGTGCTTACATGAGAGAGAGAGAGAATGTGTGCACGCAAGAGAGAGGGTGTGCATGAGAGGGAAAGACTGTATGGGCCTGCGCGTGAGAGAAATAGAGATTGCGTGTGTGAAAGAAAGAGTGTGTGCATGTGAGGCTGTGCATGCACAATAGAAAGAGTGTGTGTGTGTGTGTCTGTGTGTCTGTGTGTGTGTGTGTGTGTCTGTGTGTGTGTGGGCGTGTGTGTGTGAGCGTGTGTGTGTGTTAGAGTGTATGACAGACTTTGTGAGAGAAGGAATTTTGGAGAGAGAGCGTGTGTGCGCGCATGTGGTTTGTAGGGGGTAGTACAAGTGTCTGTGACAGAGTGCGTGTTTGTGTGTGTGTGTGTGCACGCGCATGTGTGTGTGTGTGTGCACGTGTGTGTGCACATGTGTGTATGAGTATAAAAGAGTATAGGTCTGTGAGAGGGTTTGTGTGTGTGTGGGAGTGTATGTGTGAGCGTATGTGAGAGAGTGTGTGTGTATGTGCAGGAATGTCTGTCTGTCTGTGAGTGTGCATGTGTGTGTGTGTGTGTCTGTGTCTGTGTGTCTGTGTGTGTGTGTGTGTGCGTGTGTGTATTAATGTTTCAGCCTCTGGGTAATTGCTGTCTTACAATTTGATTGTATTTCGATGTTGTGGTGACGTTACATAATGTATTAGGGTTGGTGGGTTGCGTTTCAACCTGGGATCTTGCTGTGTAATTTTGCATCAACGTGCTCTCACTCCCCCCCCCCAACAAAACCAGTCTCATCTTTTCTCTCTTTTGTCCCGAGGGACTATTTTTTGGGAAAGCTGTAAAGTGAAGGTCCAAAATGTCTGGGGCCAGGAAAGCCTTGGACAAGAACAACCTCCAGAGGGGGAGCACAGGCCTGAGGCCTGAGGCCTGTTCACCAGGCTGCACCCCGTTGGGCCCAGGTGAGTTGTGGCTTGTTTATTACCCCAAGGTTTCAACTCCTCTGGAGGTGGGGAGTGTGGTGGGAAAGAGCCTGGTTTATAGGGGCCTCTGGTTAACTGTCAGATTGCGGCCCTGTCATTTTTGAAATGGGTTTGAAGCCTTGGGTTAAAATAACCGAGACTCGGGACCATGACACATACAGGATAACCCCCAGGATCTGGGAGGCAGGACTCCCTCAGAAGGGAATTAAAACCCAAAATATCTGACCCTCTGTAAAAACTTGTCACAGTGTCAGAGGAAGATGGGTAATTGAGAGGACAGGATGATAACATTCAACAGTGAGAGAAGGAGAGCGAGAGAGAGAATTGGAAAATGGAGAGAATGGGAGAAACACAAGGAGAGAGATGGAGAGGTCTTGTGAGATTGTGAAATAGCTGTAATTTTCAATTCTGGGCTGACTGGAAATATTTAAACTGAACCAGCATCACAGAGGGAAATAAAAACGATCAGATTATCGAGTTGCTGCAGAATTGTCACATGTGGGATCTTGTTGTGCGTCAGTTGCCCTGAGGTCACCGTTGCAGGTAGTGAGTGTTTTAATCAGCTGACTCATCCATTGAAAAGCTTCTCAACATAAAAATTGAACTCATCGCCCACCATGTTTGTGTTTGGATGTTGCTGAGAGATTGTCTGTGTCACTGACAGGGAAACCCCTGGGATCTTGCTGTGCCATCTCCCACCAAAAGATTTTCCTGCTTTGCCTTTCAACGAATGCTGCCTCTTACCTTCCAAAGGGAACTTTCCAGCCACTTGGAGAGAGAGAGTTTGAGACCAGGAAACCTTCGAACAAGAACTTTCTCCAGTGGGGGAACACAGTTCTGAGGCCTGTTTAACAGGCTGCACCCTGTGGGGGCCCAGGTGAGTTTTGTCTGCAGATTACCCTGTGATTTAATCCCCTCCCTGGGGGTGGACTGGCTTTTTACAGGGCCTCTGGTTAATTGGGTCCTGTCGGATTGCGGCCCTAGCAGTTTTAAAACAGGTTTGAAGCCTGGGCTTAAAGTAACTGGGACCTTGGGATTTAACACAAACACGTCAATTGCCAGCGAGTGTCTGACAGACAGAGGACTCCCACGGAAGCAATTAAAAGCTTAAATGAGAAACTCTCTCCATAGACCCGTTCTAATGTCAGAGTAACGTGAGATGTGTATAGGCCATGGGCTGAAATGTGAAAATTGTAGAAATAAGGCACAGGTCGGCCATTTCTATTCAATTCACTGAGTATCTGGGAGTGAGTTTCTCTCTGTCTTTCTCTCTAGGTCCCCTATAGTGAACCCTCTCTGTTTTCTTTTGTTGGACTTTTCAAACAAATCCAGATTGGACAGACAGAGAGAGAGATGGATAGATTTAAGAGGGAGATGGCGATACACACAGAGAGACAGAGAGAAGGAGATGGTGACACATAGAGAGACAGAGGGAGATGGCAACAGAGATGGAGGGGGAGGGAAAGATGGCAACAGAGAGAGAGTGAGGTGGCGGGGGGAAATGGTGACACAGGGAGAGAGGGGGGAGGGTGAGATGGCGACACAGAGGAGGTCAAATGGTGACAGAGAGAAAGAGGTGGAGATAACAACACAGAGAGAGAGATGGGGAGATGGTGACAGAGAGAGAGGGGGGGGAGATAGTGACAGAGTGAGCGAGAGGGAGATATTGACAGAAAGAGAGGAAGAGATGGTGACTCACAGAGGGGGGAGATGGTGACACAGAGAGAGAGAAAGGGAGAATGTGACAGAGAGAGAGAGGGAAAGGGGGATATGGTGACAGAGAGAGAGAGAAAGAGGGAGATGGTGATACACAGAGAGAGGGCGAGATGGTGACATCGAGAGAGAGAGGGAGAAGGTGACACAGAGAGAGGGGGGAGAAGGTGACAGAGAGAGAGGGAGATGGTGACACAGAGAGAGAGAGGGGGAGATGGTGACACAGAGAGGGAGAGAGGGAGATGGTGACACAGAGAGAGAGGGTGATGGTGACACAGAGATAGATGGAGATGGTGACACAGAGAGAGAGAGAGGGAGATGGTGACACAGAGAGAGAGAGAGAGAGGGAGATGGTGACACAGAGAGAGGGGGAGAGAGAGAGGGGGAAGATGGTAACACAGAGAGAGTGAGATGTTGATAGAGAAATAGAGGGAGATGGTGGCACGGAGAGAGAGAGAGAGGTAGATGGTGACACAGAAAGAGAGGGAGATGGTGACACAGAAAGAGAGGGAGAGGGGGAGATGGTGACACAGAGAGAGGGGGGGGAATGGTGATAGAGAGAGAGAGAGGGAGATAGTAACACAGAGAGAGAGAGGGAGATGGTGACATAGAGAGGGAGAGGAGGAGATGGTAACACAGAGAGAGAGGGATGGTGAGGGGGAAATGGTGACACAGAGAGAGAGAGAGAGAGAGAGAGAGATGGGGGGAGATGATGGCAGAGAGAGAGAGAGGGGGAGATGGTGACACACAGAGAAAGGGGAGGGAGATCGTGACACAGACAGATAGAGAGAGACGGAGATGGTGACACAAAGAGGGAAAGGAGGAGATGGGGTCAGAGAGAGAGACGGTGATGGTGACAGAGAGAGAGAGAGGGAGATGGTGACACACAGAGAGAGGGGGATGGTGACACAGAGAGAGAGAGGGTGATAGTGACACAGAGAGAGAGGGAGATGGTGACAGAGAGAGAGAGGGAGATGATGACACAGACAGAGAGGGGGAGATGGTGACACAGAGATAGAGGGAGATGGTGATACAGAGAGAGGGGAAGAGAGAGAGAGGAGGGGAGATGGTAACACAGAGAGAGTGAGATGTTGATAGAGAAATAGAGGGAGATGGTGGCACGGAGAGAGAGAGAGAGGGGGAGATAGTGACACAGAGAGAGAGAGAGGGAGATGGTGGCACGGAGAGAGAGAGAGAGGGGGAGATGGTAACACAGAGAGAGAGGGGGGGAAATGATGACACAGAGAGAGGGAGAGAGGGTGACACAGAGAGAGAGAGAGAGGGAGAGGGGAAATGGTGACAGAGAGAGATGGTGACACAGAGAGAGAGGGAGATGGTGACACAGAGAGAGAGAGGGAGATGGTGACACAGAGAGAGACGGGGGGGCGATGGTGACACACAGAGAGTGGGGGGAGATGGTGACACAGAGAGAGAGAGAGAGGCGGAGATGGTGACACAGAGAGAGAGAGAGAGAGGGGGAGATGGCGACACAGAGAGAGAGAGAGGGAGATGGTGACAGAGAGAGGGAAATGGTGACACAGAGAGAGAGAGAGAGAGGGAGATGGTGACAGAGAGAGAGAGAGAGAGGGAGATGATGACACAAAGAGAGAGTGTAAGGTGGTGACACAGAGAGAGGGGGAGAGGGGGAGATGGTGACACAGAGAAGGGGGATTTGGTGACACTGAGTGAGACAGGACCAGGAGAGAGACAGGCCGGGAGAGCGAGTCAGGGAGACCCCCAGTCACAAACTGAATTGTGAAATTGCTGGCACTATTGGGACCTTGCTGTGTGAGAAGTACATGGGGGAGGGTAACGTGCTTATGGAGGGGGTGTTGCTGGGGATGGGGTGGAGTGTTCTGGCGTGGGACAAAGAAAATGAAATACCCCAGGGGTGCCACACCCAGCTGCCTGTGGGATCTTGCTGTGCACCCCTCTGCCTGTGGGTCACCCCTTACACATCAGAGCAGCCTGTGGACAGAGCCCGGGCTCTGTTTGCTGATGGTCTGACAATGGGAGGGGGTGTATCTTTCCCCCTTCCCCCAAGACAGACCTCACTCTCCCCACCCCCCCCACCTATCCTCTCCTCCCCCTCCCCTCAGAATGTGGTATTGACCTGGTTAATGTCTGCAGAAAAAGGAGATGGGACCCACTTTAAATGGGAGGGAGGAGAGGGCATTTTTGTCAGAACGGAGGGGGAATGGAGAGCGAGGGAGGGGGAGAGAGAAGGGACGGGTGGGGGTTGGGGTGGAGAGAGGGCAGAGGGGGTGTGGGAGAGACATAGATCAATTCTTGAGAGCAGGAGAAAGCTGAGCAGAGATGGAAACGTAGATAGGGGCAGAGAGAGTGGGAGAGAGGGAGAACGAGGGTGGGGAGGAGTGAGTGAGAGTGTGAGAGAGAGGGAGAGAGCTGACTGTCCCAGTGGAAGGTTCATGGTTTAAAACGGGTTTGAAGCCTGGGGTTAAAGTAACCGAGGATTAGATTTTTTTAGATTAGATTTACAGTGTGGAAACAGGCCCTTCGGCCCAACAAGTCCACACCGACCCGCCGAAGCGAAACCCACCCATACCCCTACATTTATCCCTTACCTAACACTATGGGCAATTTAGCATGGCCAATTCACCTGACCCGCACATCTTTGTGACTGTGGGAGGAAACCGGAGCACCCGGAGGAAACCCACGCTGACACGGGGAGAACGAGCAAACTCCACACAGTCAGTCGCCTGAGTCGGGAATTGAACCCGGGTCTCAGGCGCTGTGAGGCAGCAGTGCTAACCACTGTGCCACCGTGCCGCCCACAAACTTCCAGCTCAGCACTATCCCCATGACCTGTCCTACCTGCCTATCTCGGGACTCGGGATTGTGACACAAACAGGTTAATCCCCAGGATCTGGGAGGCAGGATTCCCTGAGGAGGGAATTGAAACCTTCAATGGGAAACTCTCTCCAAAGACCCGTTCTAATGTCAGAGTGATGTGAGAGGTGTATAGGCCAGGGGGATAAAATGTGATAATCACAGAAATACATACAGGATGGCCATTTCAATTCAATTCACTGTGTATCTGGGAGGGGGGTCTCTGTCTGTCTCTCCAGGTTTCTTTTGTGGAGTTTTCAAACGAAAAAAACTGACCCACACACAACAAAATGAGCTGTCACTATTTAATAATTAGAGTGGTGCTGGAAAAGCACAGCAGTTCAGGCAGCATCTGAGGAGCAAGAAAGTCAACGTTTCAGGCAAAAGCCCTTCATTAGGAATAGAGGCAGAGTGCCTGCAGGGTGGAGAGATAAATGAGAGGAGGGTGGGGTTGGGGAGAAAGTAGCATAGAGTACAATAGGTGAGTGGGGGTGGGGATGGAG
Source organism: Hemiscyllium ocellatum (assembly GCF_020745735.1). Classification (NCBI taxonomy): domain Eukaryota; kingdom Metazoa; phylum Chordata; class Chondrichthyes; order Orectolobiformes; family Hemiscylliidae; genus Hemiscyllium; species Hemiscyllium ocellatum. The sequence continues at coordinate 74,071 of NW_026867974.1, read as the reverse complement.
GTGATAGGTCAGGGAGGAGGGTGGTGCAGATAGGGAGATAGGCAGGTAGGACAGGTCATGGGGATAGTGCTGAGCTGGAAGTTTGGAACTGGGGTGAGGTGGGGGAGGGGTAAATGAGGAAACTGGTGAAGTCCACATTGATGCCCTAGGATCAAAGTGTTCCGAGGCGGAAGATGAGGCGTTCACCTGGACCATCTCTGACCTCTCCATCTCCATTAATGACGACTGACTTGACACTGACATTTTTTACAAACCCACCGACTCCCACAGCTACCTGGATTATACCTCTTCCCACCCTAGCTCCTGCAAAAATGCCATCCCGTATTCCAATTCCTCCGCCTCTGCCGTATCTGCTCCCAGGAGGACTAGTTCCATCACAGAACACACCAGATGGCCTCCTTCTTCATCGTCCGCAATTTCCCTTCCCACGTGGTTAATGATGCCCTTCAACGCATCTCGTCCATATCCTGCCGTCCGCCCTCAAACCCCACCCCCTCCAACCGTAACAAGGACAGACCCCCCCCGGTGCTCACCTTCCACCCTACCAACCTTCGCATAAACCACATCATCCAACGATATTTCCGCCACCTCCAAACGGACCCCACCACCAGGGATATATTTCCCTCCCCACCCCTTTCTGCCTTCCTCAAAGACCGTTCCCTCCGTGACTACCTGGTCAGGTCAATGCCCCCAAAAACCCACCCTCCCATCCTGGCACCTTCCCCTGCCACCGCAGGAATTGCAAACCCTGCGCCCACACCTCCTCCCTCACCTCCACCCAAGGCCCTAAAGGAGCCTTCCACATCCATCAAAGTTTTACCTGTACATCCACCAAGATCATTTATTGTATCCGTTGCTCCCGATGCAGTCTCCTCTACATTGGGGAGACTGGATGCCACCTAGCGGAGCGCTTTAGGGAACATCTCTGGGACACCCACACCAATCAACCCCACCGCCCTGTGGCCCAACATTTCACCTCCCCCTCCCACTCAGCCAAGAACATGGAGGTCCTGGGCCTCCTTCACCGCCGCTCCCTCACCACAGAACACCTGGAGGAAAAACGCCTCATCTTCCGCCTCGGAACACTTCAACCCCAGGGCATCAATGTGGACTTCACCAGTTTCCTCATTTACAATTCCCCCACCTCCTCCCAGTTCCAAATTTCCAGCTCAGCACTGTCCCCATGACCTGTCCTACCTGCCTATCTCCCTTCCCACCTATCTGCTCCACCCTCCTCCCTGACCTATCACCTCCATCCCCATCCCCATTCACCCATTGTACTCTTTGCTACCTTCCCCCACCCTCCTCCCTGACCTATCACCTCCATCCCCACCCCCACTCACCTATTGTACTCTATTCTACTTTCTCCCCACCCCCACCCTCCTCTCATTTATCTCTCCACCCTGCAGGCACTCTGCCTCTATTCCTGACGAAGGGCTTTTGCCTTAAACGTCAACTTTCCTGATCCTCGGAGTCTGCCTGACCTGCTGTGCTTTTCCAGCACCACTCTAATCTGGACTCTGGTTTCCAGCATCTGCAGTCCTTGTTTTTACCCCGTCATTATTTAAAGTGGGGAGAGAGTGGGGTGGGGGGAGGTGAGGGGAGGAGGGGAGGAATAAAGATTACAGTGTGCAGGATTAAATCAGAGAGAGTTATCAGAGATGGACAGAATGCGAGAGGGCAACAGAGAGGGGAAACATAGAGACGGGGGACAGAGATGGGGGGAATAGAGAGGGGGTGAACAGAGAGAGAGGGGGGAAACAGAGAGAGAGGGGAACAGAGAGAGAGGGAGGAACAGAGAGAGAGGGGAACAGAGAGAGAAGGGGGGACAGGGTAGGGGGAACAGAGAAAGCACGGGGAACAGAGAGAGGGGGGGAACAGAAAGAGGAGGGGAACAGAGAGCGCGCGCGCGGAGAACAGAGGGGGGGAACAGAGAGAGAGGGGGAACAGAGAGTGGGGGAACAGAGAGCGCGCGGGGAACGGGGGGGGGGACAGAGAGAGGGGGGAACAGTCGGGGGGGTACAGAGAGAGCAGGGAACAGAGAGAGAGGGGACAACGGGTAGGTGGAACAGAGAGAAAGAGAGGGGGGAACAGAGAGAGAGGATGGAACAGAGAGAAAGTGCATGGGGAACGGGGGGAACAGAGAGAGAAAGGGGGGGACAGACAGAGAGGGGGGAACAGAGAGATGGGGAACAAAGAGAGTAGGGGGGAACAGAGAGAGAGGGGGGAACAGAGAGTGCAGGGAACATAGAGGGGGAACAGAGAGTGCAGGGAATATAGAGGGGGAACAGAGAGGGGGGAATCAGAGAGAGAGAAAGGGGAACGGGGGAATAGAGAGAGAGAGGGGGATCAGAGAGAGGAGGGAACAGAGACAGAGTGGGGGAAACAGAGAGAGATGGGGGAATGGGGGGAATAGAGAGAGAGGGGGATCAGAGAGAGGAGGGAACAGAGACAGAGTGGGGGAAACAGAGAGAGATGGAGGAACGGGAGGAAGAGAGAAAGAGGGGGGAACAGAGATCGAGGGGGAACAGAGACTGAGGGGGAACAGAGAGAGAGGGGAACAGAGAGAGAGAGAGAGGGCAGTGCGGGGGCAACAGAGAGAGAGAGAGGGAGGAAACAGAGAGAGGGGGATCAGAGAGAGGGGGCAGGAACAGGAGGGGGCAACAGAGACAGAGGGGGGAACAGAGAGAGTGAGGAGGGACAGAGAGAGAGAGGGGGAACAGTGAGAGAGAGGGGGGGAAATAGAGAGAGGGGGGAATAGAGAGAGAGAGAGAGAGAGAGAGGGGGAACAGAGAGGGGGGACAGAGAGAGAGGGGGAGAGAGGAACGGAGAAGAGGGGGGTATTGTTTGGGATTTGTCAAACAGTAGGATTGGTCCTTCTGTCATCATGGAGACAGGATCTAACCCTTAACCAGGGTCAGGAACACAGATGATCTATCTGTGGTCACACTGCTGCGTTGGGATCTTGCTGTGCGTTTCTAGCCTCGGGCCAAATGCTCTTTAGTGATTTCTTTGTATTTCGCTGTTGCTTGATGTTCTGCAATGCATTAATGATGCAGTAATTAAACTGACCCAGTATCGCAGGGTAAAGTGGGAGACTGGGGAAGGCAGAGAGCAGTGGGATCTTGCTGTGCTCTTGGTGTCGCTGCTGTATTTTATTTCAAATCGATTTTTATTTCCCTCTCAGTCTGTTCCCCCGCCCCGAGGAGGGGATTAGATCCAGGAGCTGAAATTCAGGACGGTGCAGAGACAGAGGGAATCAAATCATTTCTGCCCCGAGGAATCATCAGACCAGAGCCAGAACCAGAGAGAGAGAGAGGGAGAGGGAGACAGAGACAGAGAGGGAGAGAGAGAGAGAGAGAGAGAGACAGTGAGAGGGAGACAGAGACAGCAAGGGAGAGAGAGAAAAACAGCTAGGGAGAGAGACAGAGACAGTCAGGGAGAGAGAGAGAGAGAGACACAACGAGGGACAGAGACTGAGAGTTTGGTTCTGGGAACCACACATAGAGTTGGGAAATCCCGACAGATCCTCAGCAAATATCCCCCTCTCTCCCAGCCCAGTGTGTGTCAGGAGGGGCGGCAGTCAGACTCTTAGACGCTAGTGTGGGACCTTCCCCAGTTAATGATTTAATTGTCCCCCACCCGTCACAACCCAATGTGGAATGGCTGTGCAGGATTACGTATCCCTGCCTATTGCAAGTTGATTTCCCACAATCGATCAACCCTTTGTTGTGATATTAGTAAATTAATTCCTTGTTTTGAGTATGTTTGGTATTTCTCTGTGGTAGCCCTCCTACACTTCACATTTTACCTGATTTGATAATGCCAACACAACCAGTTCTTCTGTAACATGATGATTGCATTAGTCATAGAGATGCACAGCACAGAATCAGACCCTTCGCTCCAACTCGTCCATGTCAACCAGACACTCTACCTAACCTAGTCCCATTTGCCAGTGCCTGGCCCTTATCCCTCTAAACCCTTCCTATTGATGTAGTCATCCAGATGCCTTTTAAAAGCTGTGATTGTACCAGCCTCCACCACTGCCTCTGGCAGCTCATTCTATGCACACACCACACTTTACGTAAAAAAAGTTGCTCCTGAGGTCCCTTTTAATTCTTTCCCCTCTCATCCACAACCTACGCCCTTTACTTTCGAACTCCCCCACCCCTGGGCAAAGGCTTTGTCTGTTTATCCTATCCATGACTCTCATGATTTTATAAAACTCTATAAGGTCTCCCCCCACCTCTGATGCTCCAGGGAAAACAGCCCCAGCCTATTCAGTCTCTCCCTATAGCTCAAATCATCCAACCCTGACAACATCCCTGTAAATCCTTTCTGACCCCTTTCAAGATTCACAACATCCTCCCGATAGGAGGGAGACCAGAATTGCACACAATATTCCTAAAGTGGCCGAACCAATGTCCTGTACAGCCGCAACATGACCTCCCAACTCCTACACTTGATGCTGTGACCAATAAAGGCAAGCATACCAAATGCCTTCTTCACTATCCTATCTACCTGCTACTCCACTTTCAAGGAGCTATAAACTTGCACTCCATTCATGTGCAACTCCATGTTACAGTAAAATCACGCTTCAGGAACAGCACTTAACGTGTTGGGGCCAATCATGTTGCAGCCAACACACATTTTAAAAGTTCACATTGTCACAAGTGTCCCCAATTCTTCAATCGTGTTACAGCAAATTCATGTTGATGAAACACACATTATAACAGAATGACCTGCAATTGGCTCCTGAGGGATTCAAGGTTAAAATAAATCGATTGAAATTCTGGACAAAAAGAACAAACAATCTGAAGAAATGGTGGTAAGGAATTGATAAGAGTTTTATGCACCAGTGATATAGATGTGTAATGTTCATATTAATATCAAAATCTCTCCACAGTTTCACGATCAGATCCTCAAAACTTGAAACAAACACAATGAGCATTACAGAAACTCAGCAGGTCTGGCAGCATGTGTGGAGAGAGAAACACTGTTAACATTGAGTCTAATGTGACTCATCTTCATGACATCAAAAACTGACCTATTTGACAGCCTTGTGAGGTTTACAAGGGATTTGGGATCCACAGTGTCACTAACATCTGTTCTCTCAAATAAGTTTTCTTTGTAATAAGTTAATGAAACTTTGCTGAATAAAGTAATCTCAAAGATTTTGTCTTCTCGGGGACTAATGTAGGAGCAGGGAGATGTGTGAGAGCTGCTCAGGAGGGTTGAAACGAGTAGTTTTGGGGAAGGATCCAGGGAATTAGTGAGGAAAGAGATCACTCTGAGACTGAGTTACAACTCACACAACACCAGGTTATAGTCCAACAGGTTTATTTGGAAGCACTAGCTTTCGGAGCGCTGCTCCTTCATCAGGTGGTTGTGGAGTACACAATTGTAACACAGAATTTATAGCAAAAGATTACAGTGTGATGTAACTGACATTATATATTGGAAAATATCTTGATTGTAAAGTCTCTCATCTGTTGGAACGACCATGATAGTTTCACTTGTTTCATATGTAAATCACAAAACTCTTTTTAAAAGTTACATTCTCAGGTGAACTGTAACAATTGGTGTCAGGCCAGATCAGATGTTGTAGGTGTTAGCCCCCCTGTGTTCTGTTGTCTGTGCCATAATATTTCGACTGATTCTAATCAAAAAAATGAGTTAACAGAGTCTTTCATGGATTAATGCAGTTTTTGAGCAAAGTACAATGTAACTGTGCAAATATGATTCACCCCACAAATATATATGTGTGTGTGTGTGTGTGTGTGTGTGTGTGTTTGTGTGTGTGTGTATATGTGTGTGTGTGTGTGTGTGTGTGCGCCTGCGGTGGGGTCTCTTGAGAGTCTGTGAGAGACAGTGTATATATGTGTGTGAGTGTAAAGGAGTCTAAGTCTATGAGAGGGTGCATGTGTCACTTCAGGAGTGTGTGTGCATGTCTGTGTGTAGGTGTGTCTGCGTGTGCGTAGGAGTGTGTGTGTATGTGTGTGTGTGTGTGTCTGTGTGTGTGTGTATATAGTACAATGGTGGTCACCTGTAGTGTGACATGAACCCAAGGTCCCAGTTGAGACCCTCCCTTTGGGAACCGAACTTCACTATCAGCTCTGCTTGGCCACGGTTCGCTGCCGCCTGTCCCGAAGTCCGCCTTGGAGGATGTTCACCTGAAGGTCCAAGGTCGAATGTCCTGGATCACTGACGTGTTCTCCAACTGGGAGGGAACACTCCTGTCTGTTGATTGTTGTGTGATACCCATTCATCCGTTGCCGTAGCCTCTGCTCGGTCTCCCCAGTGTACCATGCCTCGGGGCATCCCTGCCTGCAGTGTATAAGATAGACAACGTTGGCTGAGTCACATGAGTACCTGCCACGTACATAGTGGGATGTGTCCCTCCCGTAATGATGGTATCCATGTCCACACTCTGACACGTCTTGTAGCGCCGACCGTGACAGGGTTGTATGGAGTTGCCCTGAAAGCTGGGCAGTTTGCTACAAACAATGACCTGTTTGAGGTTTGGCAGTTGTTTCAAGGTGAGAAGTGGAGGTGTAGGGAAGGTCTTGGTGAAGTGCTCATCCTCATTGTGTTGCAGGTCGCGAAGCACATGGTGTAGTTTTTTGGTTCCTGGGAGTACTGGACAATGAAGGGTACCCTGTCGGTTGCAGCACGTGTCTATCTCCTGAGGAGATCATTACGGTACACATGTGACTCAGCCAACGTTGTCTATCTTATACACTGCAGGCAGGGATGTCCTGAGGCATGGTACATTGGGGAAACCGAGCAGAGTCTACGGCAACAGATGAATGGGCACCGCACAACAATCAACAGACAGGAGGGTTCCCTCCCAGTTGAGGAACACTTCAGTGTCCAGGACATTTGACCTTGGACCTTCGGTGACCATCGTTGAAGTTGGACTTTGGGACAGGCAGCAGCGAAAAGTGGTCGATAGGTAAGTTCTGTTCCCATGGGGTGGGCCTCAAACGGGAGCTTGGGTTCATGTCACACTCCGGGTGACCACCATGGCACAGTATACACACACACACACACACACACAGACACACACACACACACACACACACACACACACACCACACACACACACACACACACACACACACACTCCCAAACTCTCACAAACAACCTCTCACAGACTTAGACGCCTTTGCATTCACACACACACATATACACTCTCTCTCACAGGCATTCACAAACTCCCACACCAGACACACACACATACATGTACATTTGTGGGGTGAATTTGAATTTGCAGAGTTATGTTGTACTTTGCTCAAAACCTGTATAAATCCATCTCTGTTAACTCATTTTTTAGATTAGATTCAGTCGAAATATTATGGCACATACAACAGAACATAGGGGGCTAACACCTCCAACATCTTATCTGGCCTGACTCCAATTGTTACAGTTAACCTGAGATTGTAACTTTTAAAAAGAGTTTTGTGAATTACATATGAACCAAGTGAAACTATCATGGTCATTCCAACAGATGAGAGACTTAACAATCAAGCTATTTTCCAATGTATAATGTCAGTTACATCACACTGTAAACTTTAGCTATAAATTCTGTGTGTTACAATTGTGTACTCCACAACCACCTGATGAAGGAGCAGCGCTCTGAAAGCTAGTGCTTCCAATTAAACCTGTTGGACTATAACCTGGTGTTGTGTGATTTTTAACTTTGTACACCCCAGTCCAACACCAGCATCTCCAAACCAATCTGAGACTGGTACAGTTGGGAAAAGGAGTGAGACAAACAGTCAGGGCAGGCAGGACAAAAACAGAGAACAAGGTAGGATTGATAAATTAAACTGCATTTATTTCAATGCAAGTAGCCTAATTGGGAAGGCAGATGAATTGAGGGCATGGTTCGGGATATGGTACTGGGGCATCATAGCAATTACAGAGACGTGGCTCAGGGACAGACAGGACTGGCAGCTTAATGTTCCAGGATACAAATGCTGTAGGAAGGATACAAAAGGGGGTGTGAGAGGAGGGGGAGCAGTGTTTCTGATAAGGGTTAGCATTGTGGCTGTACTAAGGGAGGATATTCCTGGAATGCATCCAAGGAAATTATTTGGGTGGAACCGAGAAATAGGAAAGGGATGATGACATTCTTGGGATTATATTCTCGAACACCCCAAGAGGCAGCGGGAAATTGCAATGCAAATCTTTAAGGAGATCTCAGTCATGTGTAAGAAAAATAGGATGGTAATTTCCAAACATAGACCTGGACTGCCAGAGTTTTCAGGGTTTAGTGTACAAGGAAATGTTGTGATTCAGCATTTGGATGGACATACAAGAGAAGCTACAAAACGTGACCTCCTCTTGGGAAATAAGGCAGGGCAGGTGACTGAGGTGTCAGTGGGGGAGTACTTAGGGGCCAATGACTGTAAATCTGTTAGTTTTAAAATAAATTAGTGATGGAAAAGGATAGACCGCATCTAAAAGTTGAAGTTCAACATTGGACGAAGGCCAAATTGAACGGTATTAGGCAAGAACATTCAAAAGTTGAGTGGGGACAGATGTTCAAAGGGAAAGGGAAGGTTGGAAAATGAGAAGCCTTCAGAAATGTGATTTTGAGAGTCCAGAGACAACATATTCCTGTTCGGGTGAGAGGCAAGGCTGGGAGGTGTAGGGAATGATGGGTGATGAGAGAAATTAAATGGAGACATTAAATCAGTACTTTTCATCAGTATTCACTCAGGAACAGGACACTGTTGCTGATGTGAATATGGAATCACAAATAATTAGAATGGATGCCCTGGAAATAGGCAGGGAAGAGGTTTTGGGAATATTGGAAAGGATGAATATAGATAAGTCTCCTGGGCCTGATGGCATTTACCCCAGGATCCTATGGGAAGCTAGGGAGGAGATAGCAGAGCCATTGGCCTGGATTTTTATGTCGTCATTGTCAATGGGAATAGTACCAGAGGACTGGAGGATAGCGAATGTGGTCCCATTGTTCAAGAAAGGGAGTAGGGATAGCTGCAAATGTGTTGCTGGTCAAAGCACAGCAGGTTAGGCAGCATCTCAGGAATAGAGAATTCGACGTTTCGAGCATAGGCCCTTCATTCCTGATGAAGGGCCTATGCTCGAAACGTCGAATTCTCTATTCCTGAGATGCTGCCTAACCTGCTGTGCTTTGACCAGCAACACATTTGCAGCTGTGATCTCCAGCATCTGCAGATCTCATTTTTTACTCGGAGTAGGGATAGCCCTAGTAACTATAGGCCAGTGAGTCTGACTTCAGTGGTGGGCAAAGTCTTAGAGAGAATGGTAAGGGATAAGATTTATGAACATCTGGGTAGGAATAACGTGATCAGGGATAGCCAGCATGGTTTTGTGAAGGGCAGGTCGTGCCTCACAAACCTTATTGAGTTCTTTGAGAAGGTGACTAAGGAAGTGGACGAGGGTAAAGCGGTAGATGTTGTGTATATGGATTTTAGTAAGGCGTTCGATAAGGTTCCCCATGGTAGGCTAATGCTAAAACTTCGGAGGTATGGCATTGAGGATACATTAGAGGTTTGGATTAGGAATTGGCTGGCTGGAAGGAGACAGAGGGTAGTAGTTGATGGATTATGTTCATCTTGGAGCGCAGTTACTAGCGGTGTACCACAAGGATCTGTTTTGGGACCATTGCTTTTTGTTATCTTTATAAATGATCTAGAGGAAGGACTTGAAAGCTGGGTAAGCAAGTTTGCAGATGACACAAAAGTCGGTGGAGTTGTGGATAGTGAGGAAGGAAGTGGTAGGTTACAGCGGGATATAGATAAGTTGCAGAGCTGGGCGGAAATGTGGCAAATGGAATTCAATGTAGCTAAGTGCGAAGTCGTTCACTTTGGTAGGAATAACAAGATGATGGATTACTGGGCTAATGGTAGGAAACTTGGTAGTGTGGATGAGCAGAGGGATCTTGGTGTCCATGTACACAGATCTCTGAAAGTTGCCACCCAGGTAAATAGTGCTGTGAGGAAGGCATATGGTGTACTGGGCTTTATTGGCAGAGGAATTGAGTTCCGGAGTCCTGAGGTCATGTTGCAGTTGTATAAGACTCTGGTGAGGCCTCATCTGGAGTATTGTGTGCAGTTTTGGTCGCCATACTATAGGAAGGATGTGGAAGCTTTAGAACGAGTGCAGAGGAGGTTTACCAGGATGTTGCCTGGAATGGTAGGAAAATCTTATGAGGAAAGGCTGAGGCACTTGGGGCTGTTCTCATTGGAGAAGAGAAGGTTTAGGGGAGATCTGATAGAAGTGTATAAGATGATTAGGGGTTTAGATAGGGTAGATACTAAGAACCTTTTACTGCTAATGGAGTCAGGTGTTACTAGGGGACATAGCTTTAAATTAAGGGGTGGTAGGTATAGGACAGATGTTAGGGGTAGATTCTTCACACAGCGGGTTGTGAGTTCATGGAATGCCCTGCCCGTATCAGTGGTGAACTCTCCTTCTTTATGGTCATTTAAGCGGGCATTGGATAGGCATTTGGAAGTTATTGGGCTAGTATAGGTTAGGTAGGATTCGGTCGGCGCAACATCGAGGGCCGAAGGGCCTGTACTGCGCTGTATCCTTCTATGTTCTATGTAAATTGAGGCTTTGGTATAGAAAAAGAAGGAAACGTGTCCAGGGTCGACAGCAGAGATTGAGTCAATTGTAAAAGAGTATAAAGGCAGTAGGAGCACACTTAAGAGGGAAATCAGGAGGGCAAAAAGGGGACATGAGATAGCTGTGGCAAACAGGGTTAAGGAGAATCCAAAAAGATATTATGACTATATGAAGGACAAAAGGATAACGAGGGAGAGAACAGTGTCCCATCAAGATCAGCAAGAGAGCCCACGTGTGGAACTGCAGGAGATGGGGGAAGATATTAAATGAGTATTCTGCATCAGGCATTGGTTAGACCACTTTTGGAATATTGCGTGCAATTCTGGTCTCCTTTCTATCAGAAGGATGTTGTGAAAGTTGCAATGGTTCAGAAAAGATTCACAAAGATGTTGCCCGGGATGGAGGATTTGAGCTACAGGAGAGGCTGAATAGGCTCGGGCTGTTTTCTCTGGAGCATCGAAGGCTGAGGGGTGACCTGATCGAGGTTTATATGATCATGAGGGGCATGGATAGGATAAATAGACAAAGTCTCTTCTCTGGGGTGGGGGAGTCCGGAACTAGAGAAGCATAGGTTTAGGGTGAGAGGGAAAAGATTTAAAAGAGACCTAAAGGGCAACGTTTTCCCACAGAGGGTAGTACGTGTGTGGAATGAGCTGCCAGAGGAAGTGGTGGAGGCTGGTACAATTACAACATTTAAAAGGCATCTGGATGGGTATATGAACAGGTTTGGAGGGATATTGGGCCGGGTGCTGGCAGGTGTACATATCTCTGACTCGATGACTCTACTTGGCATCAGCCTTCCCAGTAGAACACCACTGTGTATACCAGCCCCTCTTCCCTGCATTAGACCCAGAGCCTTGACATTTCAACTGCTCCTCCAAGTGCTTTTTAAAGATTATGAGATCAATACCCTCTCTGGTAGTACATTCCAGATTCCCACCACCCTCTGGGTGATAGTGCCACTCAAATCCCCTCGCACCCTCCTGCATTTCACCTTAAAATGAGACCCCCCTGCCTGTTATTGACCCTGTGATTAAGGGGAACTATTGCTTTGTATCCAGGCTGTCCGTGCCCCTCATACTCTTATACACCTCTATCAGGTTCCCCCCTCAATCCTCCCTGCTCCAAAGAAAACAGCCCAAACTTAGCCAGCCTCTCTCCATCGCTGAACTGTTCCATGCCAGCCAACATCCTAGGCAATCTCCTCTGTACCCCATCTGGAGCAATCACAACAACATCCAAATGGCGGCACGGTGGCTCAGCGGTTGGCATTGCTGGTTCCCAGCACCAGGGACCTGGGTTCAATTCCTTGCCTTCGCAGAGAGTTCTCGAGCCCATCTGATCAGGTCGTGGGGGGTTTACCCACTTTTATGCATTTTAAGACACCCAAGGCAAACACAACTAACAGATAAATCACATGAAGAAACAACCCCCACAATGCCTCAGGTAGGAGATGTTGTCAAGACAGATCGTACGGGTTTCTTGGTGAAGCCCTTCCCCACGCCACAGCTCCCTTCAGACGGTAGTGACACTGTGGAACACCAAATCCCTTGTAAACTTCAAAGGTTTGTCAAATTGGTCAGTTTTTGATGTCGTGAAGATGAGTCACATTAGACTCAATGTTAATGGTGTTTCTCTCTCCACAGATGCTGCCAGACCTGCTGAGTTTCTGCAATGCTTACTGTGTTTTTTTCAAGTTTTGATGATCCTATCTTGAAACTGTGGAGCGAATTCGATATTAATATGAACATTACACATGTTTATTGATGATGCATCAAACTCTTATCAATTCCGAACCACCATTTCTTGGCAGTATGCCTAATGGAACCATCGCGTGATAGAAGAACTGACTGTGTTGGTGTTATCAAATCTGGTCAAGTGAGCAGTGTAGGAGGGCTACCATGGAACAACACCAAACATTCCCCAAACAGGGAGTTAATTTACTAATGTCACAACACAGGGTTGCTCAACGGTAGGAGATCAACTCGCAATAGGCAGGATTAAGTAATCCTAAAAAGTCGTTCCACATTCCGTTGTGACTGGTGGTGGGCAATTAAATCATTGATTGGAGGATGTCATTAACTCCAACTTCACTGACTGGAGGATCCCAACCCATCAGGTCCAAAAGATCAGGCTGAAGCATCTGCAACATCTTCAGCCAGAAGTGCCAAATGGGTGATCCATCTCGGTCTCCCCAATGAGATTCCCAGCATCATGAACATCAGCCATTAGCCAATTCGATTCAGTCCCTGTGACATCAAGGAATGACTGAAGGCACAGGATATTGCAATGGTCATGGACCCATCTAACATGCCTGCAACAGCACTGGGACAAGATGCAATGCAGTACCAAAGCAAGAGTCCTGTGGAAAAACCTTCCCAACCCATGACCGAGACAGTCAGGGAAAGCAAAAGAATTGGCATTCAATAAGCTATCAGCTCAACTCCAAGACACTCAACACACTGACTTGGAACCATACCACCATTCATACAGTCATGGAGTTGTACAGCACGGAAACAGATCCTTTGCTGTAACTCTTCCATCCCAACCAGATGTCCTAATTTAATGTAATCCCATTTCCCAGCATTGGGACCATATCTGTCTAAACCCTTCCTCTTCATGGACCCAGCCTTTTAAATGCTCCAATTGCACCAGCCACCAACCCCCCCTCTGGCAGCTCATTCTACACACACACACGGTAAAGCTGCCCCTGAGTCCCTCTGAAATCTTTCCCCTCTCGCCTTAAAGCTTTGCCATTTGGTTTTGGACTCCCCTAACCTGGGAAAAAGATCTTGGAAATTCACCCAGATCATGTCACACATGATTTTATAAACTTTAACATCACCCCTCAGCCTCCGATGCTCCAAAGAAAGCAGCCCCAGCCTGTTCAGCCTCTCCCTGTAGCTCAAAGCCTCCAACCCTGGCAACATCCTTGTGAGTATTGTCTGCATCCTTTCAAGTGTAATGACATCTTTCTGAAAGCAGGGACACTAGATTAATGGCAGTATTATAAAAATGGCCAAAGCAATGTCCTGTACTATCAGAATATGACATCACAACTCCTATACTCAATGCACTGACCTTTCAAACACCTTCTTCACCACCCTGTCTATCTGCGACTCCACCTTCAATGAACTATGACCTTGTACCCCAAGGTCTCTCTTTCAGCAACGCTGGCAGGGCCCTATCATTAAGTGCATAGCTCCTGCACTGATTGGTCTGACCAAAATGCAACACCTCACATTTACAGTCCCACAACAATGTAGTTGACTTTTAACAGCCCTTCATCAAATTAGGAATGGGTGATAAACACTGGTATTGCCAATGAAAAATTCCAAGTGGGATGTTTGTGTCAGATAATTAAAAGAGAATTTATCATTCAGGCTCTGAGATATTCGAGAGCTGATTTGCAGATCGACACATTCCTGACAGAGAATCGCACATCAGGGAGAACATCCAAAGAAGGAACAAATGTAGGCCACATGGCCGTTCACGTTTGTTCTGCCTTCCACGAAGATCACAGCGGATCTGATTTTAACATCAACTCTACATTCCTGCACCTTCCCCAATAATCCCACCCACTCTTGGTCATTAAGAATCAGTCCACTTTTGCCTTAAAAATATTTGAAGATTCTGCATCCACTGCCTGTTGAGGAAGGGAATTCCAAAGACTGTCACTCTCTGAGAGAAAAAATGTTTTCCCATCTCGGTTTCAAACAGGTGCTCACTTATTTTCAAACCGTCACCCCCGAAATCTAGATTCACCCACAAGAGGAAACATCCTTTCTACACACATCCTGTCAGGTCCCCTCAGGACGTTATATTGAGTCACACGTTCATAGAGATGTGCAGACCTTACGGTCCAACTTGTCCATGCCGACCAGATATCCCAATCCAATCTAGTCCCACCTGCCAGCACCCGGCCCATATCCCTCCAAACCCTTCCTATTCACGTACCCATCCAGATGCCTTTTAAATGTTGCAATCGGACTGGACTCCACCACTTCCTCTGGCAGCTCATACCATACACATACCACCCTCTGTGTGAAAACGATGCCCCTCAGGTCTATTTTATATCTTTCCCATTTCACTCTGAACCTCTGCCCTCTATTTCTGGACTCCCCAACCCCAGGGAAGAGACTTTGTCTATTTATCCATGCCCCTCATGATTTTACAAACCTCTACAAGGTCACCCCTCAGCCTCTGATGCTCCAGGGAAAATAGCCCCAGACTATTCGACTTCTCCCTGTAGCTCAAGTCCTCCAACCCTGGCAACATCCTTGTAAATCTTTTCTGAACCCTTTCAGGTTTCATAATATCCTTCTGATAGGAAGGAGACCAGAATTGCACGCAATATTCCAAAAGTGGCCAAACCAATATTCTGTACAGCAGCAACATGACCTCCTAACTCTGTACTCAATACTCTGACCAATAAAGGAAAGCATACCGAATGTCTTCTTCACTATCCTAACGACTTGCAACTCCATTTTCAAGGAGTTATTAACCTGCACTCCAAGGTCTCTTTGTTCAGCAACACTCCCCAAGAACTTACCACGAAGTCTATAAGTCCTGCTCAGGTTTACTTTCCCAAAATGCAGCACCTCACATTGTTCTAAATTAAACTCCATCTGCCACTTCTCAGCCCTTCGGCCCATCTGATCAAGATCCCTGTTTGAAATGATTCATTTCTGACCATTGGGAGAGGCTGAACTGGCTGTGGCTTTTTCTCCTGGAGCATTGAAGGCAGGGGTTTGACCTCATTCCATGGGGTCATGAGGGGCATGCATTGGGTGAGTGGCCAAGATCTTTATACCAGGGCAGGGGAGTCCACACCAGAGGGAATAGGTTTAAAGTGAGAGAGGAAAGATATAAAAGGGACCCCATGGGTAACTGTTTCATGCTGAAGGTGGTGCAGGTATGGAACGAGCAGCCAGAGGAAGTGTTGTAGGTGGGTAACATTTCAACATTTAAGTGGCATCTGGATGGGTCAATGAATATGAAGAATTGAGAGGGAGATGGGGCAAATGCTGGAAAATGGGACTACAGGACCATGGGATATCCGGTCAGCAAGGGTAAGTTGGACCAAAGAGTCTGTAACTCTATGGCTGTAAACTCCAGAGGATACAGACCCAGCCTGCCTTGCCTATCCTCATAAGGTGACCCACTCATTCCAGATATGAGTCGAGTAAGCCTTCACTGAGCTACTTCTAACGCATTCACATCTTTCTGTCAGTGCGGGGATCAAAACTGTGTTGTCAGAATCAAGGGTTCAATACTTGTTGAGACTCTTACTTCAAAATGAATCTGAAAATTCCACAATTATTGCTCACCAACTGTGAATCTAACTAACGGAATCTGGAAATTGGTATTTGACCGTGAGCAGGGTCATTGAGCAAGGTATGATTGACAAACTGTATCTGAGTCAGTTTTTGTGAATGTGCGTCCCTGTACTGAGGCAGCAAAATCCGATCAATCGTTCAGCTACACGTTACTGAGGAAAGAAATGTGCTTTCAAAGATATTGGTCTCATACTCATCAGGACAGAATCACAAGAAAGCCAAGTCTCAAAGAGAACACCAATTTAGACGAGATGTGGAGAGGGTGCTCGTGACAAATACACTGATTGGTCATGGCGAGGTGCTGGAGGATTCACCAGAGAGCAGTTAACTGTAAAGCTTTTGTTTAAATTTGAATCAGGCCAATCGATTCTGTTTGGTCAATGCACCCAGGGTTGGAAGATATAGGAGTAGGAGCAGTACATTCAGCCCCTCAAGCCTGGTCCACCAGACAATACGATCGTGGCTGTTCTCATCTCAACTTCAACACCACTTTCCTGCCTGGTCTCCAAAGCCCTTTAACCTGTTACTCATTAAAAATGTGTCTATCTCCTCCTTAAATTTATTCAGTGTCCCAGCATTCATTGCACTCTGGGGTACTGAATGCCACAGAATCATAACCCTTTTGACAGAAGTAAATCCTCCTGTTCTCTGTTGTACATTTGCTGCCATTTACCCTGAAACTGTAACCTAGATTGCCACACACGGGAAAATATCTACACCACGTTGACTTTATCAGTCTCCTTTTGCATCTTAACTACCTCAATTCGATTACTTCAAGTCCTTCCAAACTCGTGTAAACCTGGGCCTTAACTGCTCAATATCGCCTCAGAGGACAAATCTTTCATCTCTGGAATTATCTGGAGAACGTTCTCCAAAATCCCTCCAATACAATGGCATCCTGTCCTGTCCAAATTCCATTGGCTGTGACCACAGAGGAAGTTTCCAGAAGATTGATTAATCGTGTGATTTACTTCACAAGTAATTTGACAGGAATAATAATTAGGTCAGTTGAGATGTGTGTAACATCATGAGTCATGGTTCTGTCTCAATATAAAGCAGACACCAAGTGAGTATCTGCAGTGAGGAGTGGACAGCTGTGATCAGGAAGACAGCAGCAGCTCAATAACAGACAGAAGTGACTGACCTGTGTCTCTGACAGACCCCATCGAAGCTTGACAATGAAGTTGGTTCTTGCTTTCACCATTATCTGCTTGTGCATTGCTCACGGTAAGTCTGTTCTGTTTTCATTTATTTTCGGGATTTCTCTGATGTTGCACTCCATCCTCAATTACCCCCAAGACACTGAAGTGTCCAACAAGTAGTTATTTACGCTCAGATGGGGACACCAATACCCATTCCCATCCTGGAATCAGTTTGCTAACCAATCAATGGTTACACACTGATATATCATTGAACCCTTACAGTGCAGAAAGATGACATTCGGCCCATCGAGTCCCACACTGACTCTCCGAAGAGCATCCCACCTACACCCAGCCCTGCTCCAGTATCCCTGTAACCCAGCATTTCCAATGGCTAATCCACCTAGTGTGCACCTCCCTAGACACTGTGGCCAATTTAGCATGGTCAATCCACCCAGTCTTCATATCTTTGGTATGTAGGAGGAAACCGGAGCACCTGAGGTGTTAACGCAGACATGGAGAGAACATGCAAACTCCACACAGACAATCACTGCAGTCACTGTGCCACCCCAAATGTCTTTCCCTCAAATCAAAAGTTCCCAAGGAACTCCACAGAAGGAGAATGAAAAGAAAAGGGTAACTCCCGAGTTCTCAAGAGATCTGTGGTCAGATGTTTCAAAGCTTAGTCTTAATAGTTGTAGTCTCCTGCCCCATTACAATCTCAGAGTCTAATCCTACACCATGATCAAGAAAGCACATTAATCATTCATTCCTCAATCAGCAATGTAGGATGATTCAGTGCAAACCTCAAAGTCAACTCTCGCTGAGAAATGAGGGAGTGTTTTGAGAACAAAGACCAAGAAACAATGTGAGAGAACTGAAACCAGTCCCAGATCCTCATTTGACTTTCACTGCAGAACATGTCCAGGCTTTGGAACTAGTTTGTATATTGTGTCGAAGAATTTAATTACATGTCACTTAAAACATCCACTGCATCAATTCATAATGGAGTTCTACTGTCAATGAAGCTTGTCTCTGGCATTGCAAAGATTTTTTTTAACCAAAGTGTTTTCTTTGTTTCTCCCCTTTTCTTTGCTTATGTGATGTCTCAACTACAATGATGTCAACGAACACACCAGCTGCAAATGCTCGCAGCGTGATGAAGGCAATGGAATCCAATGTGGCACCTTCAAATCTGCAATCTGTCCTGAATCCTTTAAACGAATCTACTGACTCCGATACTACTGACACCAATTCTGCTGACACCGGTTCTACTGACTCCGATGCTACTGACACCGATTCAACGAGTGAGAGTGATGATTCCGATGAAGCCCTTCCACCCGTTCCACCCATTACTTGGTAACATATCAAATTGAAGAGGTGACAGGGTTGGAGTCGAGTCTGTTCCAGCCAGTAACCATTGCTGAGTTGGGACAGCTAGACTCTTGGAAGGAGCAATACAAAGCTGTATTGGTTTCTTACTCTTAATTGGCTGTGCAACTGTCTTAATCTAGCAATTATATTCTTCATGTATGAATGCAAACTATAAGGGTGATGCGGTGTATTCTGGCTTCGACTGTGTATTGATCTGGATGGCAGAACCTTCAGTAATACTGTTATGCCTTATAAACCGGCTTGTAGCAACTTAAAGCCATAATGAGATGGGCAGACCTGCAGGGGCTGGGTGACATCACTGTGATAGTGGGCAGGTGAACCCTGTTCACATTGACATACCAGGGAGTGGGCACGAGTGCCTCAGCTGTGCGGTGAAATGTCCACAGATACTGAAATGGATAGACTCAGGGAAAACAGCTCAGTTCAAGTCCCACCTGTCCCTGTTGTATCTGAAGAGTTTAATTCAAAATCTCCACAGCAAATATCGTTCTGTTAATGTCAGTCTGAACGTTGCTTTTCTTGCTTCAACTTGTTCTTCCATTCTCTTAATAAAGCATCAATGATCACGAATATCATCGTGTTGTTCATACTTTGATGAAGTCTTGACCTTACCTCAAATGGTTTACAATAATTTCTTAATTTGTTCTTTTCTTTTTTGTTTGCTTTCGTATTGTCAAATGAAACGGGGGGTTTGTTGGTTAACAAGGAAGGAGGTGTTGCCCCTTCAAGGGACCATAGCTGTCTCTCTATCTGAGCGAGGGGAAACAATCAGAAATAATTAGCCCCACCCCACATCAGTGTCTGGGTCAAGACTGGGAGTCAGACCTGCCTAAACTGGCACAGTTGGGACAGGGATTGAAACGGTGTTGTTGGCATCAGTCTGCACAGCAATCCAGCCACCATACTGCTTTCTCAGTAAAAGAGGAGCTGGATTCGCTCAGAATTGCACTGGCCTGAATTTCCGGGTCTCTGGATGGTCAGGCATCTGACTCATGGTGAGAGATGTTGTTGCGATATCGCCAAAGAAGGGTGCATTCACCAGCGCAGACCTCCTGACACATGGGAATTGTGCAGGAAGTTTAAACATCAAACAGACACAAACTGCAGGTGTTTGCAGAAAGGGCTCTGAAGGATAGTCAGAGACATTGACAAGTAACAGAAGGTTCAGCTGGATAGCTATAACTAGGGAATAAAAATAAGCTTGTCTGACTATTGTTTCATGGCTGACACTCTGATCACTCACACTGAACACTCCAGCCCCAACATTCTCCTTGACCACACAGTCATTCCAGCCCCCACCCCCAACACCCTCCACTAGTCACCTGACACTGCAGCTCAACCTCCCTGGTACCTGGAGGAGCCCAGACTGCACCCCTACAAATCTAACCATGATGGAATGACACAACCACCTCCCCTGTGAGAGGTGACTAGCCCCACAACCTAACTGACTCACTCCAGACGGACCTGACCAGCCCCAGTCAGAACTAAGCCTCCCAGCCTGAGTGTCCACTGAGCACCTCACCTACCTGTCACTCCATCCACCCATCCCCTCACCTACCTCTCAGCTCAGCCACCCAACTGGCCCTTGACCTTACCCCCAAATCACCCCCAACAGCCTCCACACAGACCAACTCACTCAGCTATCAGCCCCCCGCCCTACCCCCTGACAGATTTATTCATTGAATCCCTACAATGCAGATCGAGGACATTTGGCCCATCAGCTCTGTGCCGACCCTCCAAAGAGCACACCATCTCCCAATCCTATCCCCAGCATCTGCCATGGCTAATCCACCCGAATCGGCACATCCCTGGAGATATGGGGCAACTTAGCATGGCTAATCCACCCTAACCTGCCCATCCTGGACAGCGTGGGGCAATTTACCATGGCTAATCCACCCTGACCTGCACATCTTTGGATTGTGGGAGGAAACCAGAGCACCTGGAGAAAACCCACACAGACACGGGGAGAATGTGCAAACTCCACACAGTCACAGATTGTCTACCACTTCAATCCCATTGATTAGATTCCAGTCAGTAACTCACTCCCAGGTACCTGTTATACCAGATATAACCCACCCCAAACTCCTCGAATAGATTCCAGTCAGTAACTCACTCCTGGGTACCTGTTATACCAGATATAACCCACCCCAAACTCCTCGAATAGATTCCAGTCGGTAACTCACTCCCAGGTACCTGTTATTCCATGTGGAAACCACCTCAAACCCCTTGATTAGATTACATCTGTAACTCACTCCCAGGTACCTGTTATACAATATATAAACTATCCCAAACTCCTCGATTAGATTCCAGTCTGCAACTGGTGCATTCACCAGCAGAGACCTCCTGACACATGGGAAGTGTGCAGGAAGTTTAAACATCAAATACAGACAAACTGCAGGTGTTTGCAGAAAAGGCTCCACTTTCCTCCCGCAGTCCAAAGATGTGCACGTCAGGGTGGATTGGCCATGTTAAATTCCAGTCTGTAGCTCACTCCCAGGTAGCTGTTCTACCAGATATAAACCACCTCGAACCCCTTCAATAGATTCCAGTCTGTAACTCACTCCCAGGTATCTGTCATTCATATATTAATCATCTCAAACCCCTGCATTAGATTCCAGTCTGTAGCTCACTCCCAGGTAGCTGTTCTACCAGATATAAACCACCTCGAACCCCTTCATTAGATTCCAGTCTGTAACTCACTCCCAGATACCTGTTATTCTTTATATAAACCACCTCAAACTTCACAATTAGATTTCAGAATCGGACAATGTTTTACTGACTCACTTACCATCTCTGCATCGAAATATCCTTCGCACAAACCCAATCCTTTGGTCAGTGCGTGTGTCTCTGTCTGTTACTCTCTCCAATCCCAGAGGATCTGCAAACTGCCACATCCAACTGTTCGCCTTTTTGAGTTGGTTCATGATGTCCATGATCCCTGTACAATCCCAGGAAGGCTTCCTCATTTCCCATCTCCCATCCCTTGGGATTAACTGGCAAATCATAAGGTGTTCTCCAAATATTTGGTGACACCATCGCATTAGCTTTCTGTGATCTATATACACGGATCCAGAAAGTCATGTTTCATGTCATAATAAATACCAGATGAAAAGTTTTAATTACCCAATAAGACAGGACCCGAGTGACACTGACACTCGCGCGCACACACACAGAGTCACCTGCATGTGTGAGAGTAGGTGCAGGAGAGACTGTGAGAGAGTGTGAGAGAGTGAGTGTGATCATCGAGCGCAATTCTCTAATCCCATCCTCCCCCTCATGTCCCTTGGTTCGTTTAGACACAAAAACGAAAGCAAGATCATTTATGAGAGAGGGGGAAAGAGAGAGAGAGAGAGATAGAGAAAGAGAGATTGTGTGCAAGAGTGCGATAGTGAGATTGTACCTGAGAGAGACTGACCTCCCCCTGACACCAAGGGGCTCCTCTATCACACACCGCAATGAAATCAGACGCTGTGTTCAGGAGCAGGACATGGCCCGTGGAATTAGAACGTCTGTTCATGAGGACATTCAGATCCAGGAATCCATCAGAGAATGACAGCAGAACAGAGAGAATCAAACAAAGAACTAGGTGCTAAATTTGTGGAAGAGTACAGTTCCAGTTGAGAATACAGAGCCAGTGATATACCGACCCTGTTGTAGCACAGTCGAGAGTCTGTGTCTGGGTGTGGGATACGTTTGATGGAGACAGTTTAAACTGAGTTGAACTCTGTGTCTCTGCTTGGGGAATGCCTGTCCTTCACATTTCTGACTGCGACATCGTCCAGAATTGCACACAATATTCCAAAAGTGACCGAACCAATGTCCTGTACAGCCGCAATGTGACCTCCCAACCCCTATACTCAATACTCTGACCAATAATGGACAGCATACCAAATGCCTTCTTCACTATCCTATCTGCTTGTGACTCCACTTTCCAGGAGCTATAAAGCTGCATGCCAAGGTCTCTTGGTTCAGCAACACTCCCCTCGACCTGACCATTAAGTGTATAACACCTTGATTTGCCTTTCCAAATGCAGCACCTCACATTGATCTAAATTAAACTCCACCTGCCACTCCTTGACCCATCGGCCCCTCTGATCAAGATTCCGTTGTACTCTGGGCTAACCTTCTTCACTGTCTACTGCACCTCCAATTCTGGTGTCATCTGCAAACGTACTAACTATACCTCCTGCATTCACACCCAAACCATTTATATAAGTGATAAAAAGCAGTGGACCCAGCACTGATCCTTGTGGCACACCACTGGTCACAGGCCTCCACTCTGAAAACACAGTAAACACTGATGCAAATTACTCATTTAATATCTACCCCCATCTCCAGCAGTACCACTAATCGGCTGCCCTGCTGATCTTTGAGGAGCCCTATTGTCTCCCTAGTTTGCCTTTTGTCATTAATGTATTGATACAATCCCTTGGGAATTCTCCTTAACCCTATTTGCCAAATCTATCTCATGTCCCCTTTTTGCCCTCCTGATTTCCCTCTTCAGGATACTCCTGCTGCCATTATACTCTTCCAAGAATTAACTCGATTTCTGCTATCTATCCCTGACATGTGTTTCTTTTCTAAACCAAAACCTCAATATCTCCCATCATCCAGCTTTCCCTATACCTTACCTTTCCTCACCATTCTCCCGAACAGCAACATATTCTCCCTGGACTCTCGTCGCCTCATTTTTGAAGGCTTCCCATTTTCCAGCCATCCCTTTATCTGCAAATCATCCCTCCCCCATCTCCCACACTGAACCTTTGAATGTTCTTGCCTAATACCGTCAAAATTGGCCTTCCTCCCAATTGGAACTTTGACTTTTAGATCCAGTCTATCCTTTTCCATCGTTGTTTTAAAACTAATATAATTATAGAATTATGTTCGCTGGCCCCAAAGTGCTCCCCCACTGACACTTCGATTTCCTGCTGAATAAGGGTATAGTACATGAGTGTGGTGCTGGAAAAGCTCAGCAGGTCTGTCAGCATCCGAAGGGCAGGAGAATTGCCTTTTCAGGTGTAATCCATTCATCAGGAAAGTGAAATGTCCGAAACGTCGATTCTCCTGCTCCTTGGATGCTGCCTGACCTGCTGTGCTTTTCCAGCACCACACTCTCGACTCTGATCTCCAGCATCTTCAGTCCTCACTTTCACCTGCAGTCTATAATACAATCCCAATAAGGTGATCATCCATTTCTCATTTCTCAGTTCCACCCAAATAACTTCATTCCATGGATTCTCAGGAATATCCTGCCCAAGTACAGCCGTGATATTATCCCTGATCAACAATGCCATTCCCTCCCCTGTCTTGCCCCACCTTCCTATCCTGCCCTATTGGATTGGTATCAGGGAACATTAAGCTGCCAGTCCTGTCCATCCCTGAACCACGTCTCTGTAATCACTGTGATATCCCAGCCCCATGTTCCTAACCATGCCCTGAGTTCATCCACCTTCCCTGTTAGTCCCCTTACATTGAAATAATGCTTGTCCTCCTATTTCCTGACACTATCATTGGGTTAACTCTCTGACATATGTGTACAAGATCAGCTGAACCCCGTAGACATTAATTTCAGGTTTTCTCACCACTTTAAACAGAAGCGTTCTGCTTTTTCTATTCTTCCTGCAGATCTGAACCTGCCCTCCCTCAGGGACAAAACCTCCCTGGGTCTGAATGTGTGAAAGTGTGGAGGTTAACTCCCTGGATATATTCAGGAAAGAGCCTGATGATCCTTTTCCAGATTAAAGACATCACGGAGTATGGAGAGAAAGTGGCGTCGAGATAGAGGATCAGCCGTCATCGTACTGAATGGGAGAGCAGGGTCAGAGGGGCTGAATGGCCTCCTCCTGCTCCTGGTTTCTCTGTTTCAGTTCAATGTCCTCCAGAACATCACACCCTGAGAACTCTCTGGGACTGTATCAGGGAAGCACCACAGTCTCTGTTTTCAGTCAGACATTGCTCCATCTTGAGAATGGGATGTGTGTTTGCAGAGGCTGTTTACACTCGGTCTGGGGAGGGACATGGTCCCCAGGATTCCTGATGGTGTCTCAGTAAAACCCTCACAGCAAGGCCTTCCTTGCTCTTTACCCTCTGCCATGGGGATCCCATGAAGATTGATGGGAGACAGTGTCAGTGGAATGCTCAGGGTCTAATTCCTTCCCCTGGATGAGAGAAGGTCTCCAATTGGGACCGAGAGAAACATTGATGCCTGTGGGACTAAAGGGTCAGTGACAGAATGGACACACCATCGGCTCAGAGACAGAATACAGGGCAGAGATTAATGCGGCTTTCAGATTGGAGGGAGCTCCAGGCTCAGACACGTTTGGAACTGTTTGCAGCAAAACAGAATTGGTCCCTGGTCAATTTTCACTGCAGGCTGTAGTAACCTGATGCCTTTTCCTCACTCTCTTCCTCCAATCCCTGGTAAGATCTGCTCCTGCATTATTTGTCCTCCTAACTGCACCAGCCTGTTCAATTAAGACCAGAAGACATAGGGGTGGAAGTAAGGCCATTCAGCCCATTGAGGGCACTCCGCCATTTAATCATGGCTGATGGGCATTTCAACTCCACTGACCCGCACTCTCCCCATAGCCCTTCATTCCTTGAGAGATCAAGAATTTAGCAATCTCTGCCTTGGAGAGATGTCCCAGCCTCCACTGCACTCCATGGCAATGAATTCCACAGGCTCACCACTCTCTGGCTGAAGAAAAGTCTCTTCATTTCCTTTCTAAATTGACCCCCTGTAATTCTGAAGGCGGTGCCCATGGGTCCTAGTCTCCCCTCCGAACGGAAACAGCTTCCCAGTGTCCACCCGTTCTAAGCCATGCATTATCTTGTAAGTTTCTCTTCGATCTCCTCTCAACATTCAAAACTCTAATGAATACAATCCCATGATCCTCAGTCGTTCATCGTGTGTTCGGTCTACCATTCCTGGGATCATCCGTGTGAATCTCCACTGGACACGTTCCAGTGCCAGTATGTCCTTCCTGAGGTGTGGGTCCCAAAATTGGACACAGTATTCTAAATGGGACCTAACTAGAACTTTATGAAATCTCAGAAGCTGCTTTTACATTCCAACCCTCCTGAGATAAATGACAACATTACATTCACTTCCTTAATCACGGACTCCACCTTCCAGTTGACCGTTAGAGAATCCTGGGCGAGCACTCCCAGATCCCTTTGTACTTCAGCTTTATTGCTGGGCTTTGTCTCTGAAGTTGAAAAACCCCGTACCTCCTCTTCACAATTTACTTTCCAATCAATCTGTGTCAAATCTGTTTCACAATCTAAGCCTGTCCTGATCTGGTGCCATTTGGAAATCAAAATACCCTTCAGTCCCTTCCTGACTCGGTTTAGGAAAACTGGTTAAGTCACTTTTTAGATTAGAATTAGTCTAAACATTGTGGCACAGACAGGGAACACAGAGGGCGAACACCTTCAACATCTTAACATCTTATCTGGGCTGATAGCAATTGTTCCAGTTAACCTGAGAATGTAACTTTTAAAACAATTTTGTGATTTACATGTGAAACAAGTGAAACGATCACGGTCATTCTCACAGATGGGAGACTTAAACAATCGAGGTATTTTTCAATGAGTAATTTCAGTCACATCACACTGTAAACTTTTGCTATAAATTCTGTGTTTTACAACTGTGTACTCCACAACCACCTGATGAAGGAGCAGCGCTCCGAAAGCTAGTGCTTCCAATTAAACCTGTTGGACTATAACCTGGTGTTGTGTGATTTTTAACTTTGTACGCCCCAGTCCAACACCTGCATCTCCAAATCAGGGTAAAGTGGGAGACTGGGGAAGGCAGAGAGCAGTGGGATCTTGCTGTACTCTTGGTGTCACTGATGTATTTTATTTCAAATTGATTTTTATTTCCCTCTCAGTCTGTTCCCCCCCGCCCCGAGGAGGGGTTTGGATCCAGGAGCTGAAATTCAGGACGGTGCAGAGACAGAGGGAATCAAATCATTTCTGCCCCGAGGAATCGTCAGACCAGAGCCAGAACCAGAGAGAGAGAGAGAGAGAGAGAGAATAATCAGAAACTGTCCCATCTCCTTGTTCAGTCACACACACACACACACACACACACACACACACACACACACACATCGGGGAAAGGAATTGCGGAGTTCAGGCCGTCTCTGGGATTTTTCTCACAAGGACCGAGTTCGGGGCTGGGGTGGGCACAAAGGGACAAAAAATGGAGAGGGAGTTGCTGCACAGTCTGATCCCACAGATGTCACTGCCTCCCTCTCTCACTCCAGCTCCCATCTCTACCTCTGTGTTCCCAACTCTCTCTCTGTCTATCCCACAACATTCCTTTAATCCCCATCCTTCCCAACTCCACCCTGTTCACATTCCCCTGTACATTCCCCTCCTACAGATCTCTGGGCCCTCCCTTGTTCCCAGGAACTGTTGAAATGTTCAATCTGCACCTCTCCCTCCCCACCCCCACCTCTCCCTGTCAGCCCTGTGGGATCTTGCTGTTCCTGCCTGAGGATTATTCTATCTGTTTAATACCATCACCCCCTCGTCCTCTCTCATGAGCTGTCTGTTGTATCTCTCTCTCTCTCTCTCTCTCGCTCTGGCTTTCTCTCCCTCCCTGTGTCTGCCCTTTTCTCTCTCTCACCCTCTGGCCTTATGTCTTTCCCCTGGGTGTTTTGTTCTCTCTCTCTGTCCTGTTCTCTCCCTGGGTTTTACACTCTCTCTGGTCTGCCCTCTGTTTCTCTCCCGGGAAGTTCATTCCGTGGGATCTTTCTCTGTCCTTTGCTGGCTCTGCCTCGGTGTTTCTCTCTCTCTCTCTTCCCCAGCAGCTCTGTCCCCTGCAATGGCATAAACCATTGCATGAAGAGACACACAGTCAAAAGGCCAGTCAGTCAGTGCACATCCTCCCTCTGACCCCACCCCCTTCAGCCCAGGGGCTAGGACTTAGTGAGGGGGTAAAAGGGGTGGGCGATTGTGGACAATGGAGACCCATGGGGGCATTTATATCCAGTGGGAACGGCGAGCAGGGCATATTGGTACAGGGGCAGTTTGAGGGAGGGGCAATTAGAGCAGGACAAGGTGTTAAGGGGGCAAAATGTTTGGGGGAAAGTGCAAGAGTTGGGTTAGGGGAAGGGCGAAAAGTCCAGGGACAGGCAGAAATGCAGGGGCAGGAAAATGGGGATGGGGTTAGGGTGGTGGAAGTTGCTGAGTTGGGGCAGGTACAAAACCTGGGGAGAGCAGAAAAAAAGGGGGGAAACAAAATGAGTATAATGATATTCCCCTTCTTCCCCACTACCCCCCGCCCCTCATTTTTGACTCTGCCCTCAGTTCTGAGCACAATTGGCAGGGGGCAACATTATTGGGGGGCAAAACAGAGACATACAATAGTGGGCACAGGGGTGGCATAAAATATGGGGGAGGGGGAACGGAGGGAGTGTCTATTGGGGAGGTTAGTGGTGGGAGGGGAATAAAGCTACACTGGGAGGGGGCATTTAGACAGGAGGCCGTGCTGGGGTTGGGAGGTATTTATTGGGGGGGTGGCACAGATACAATACCGTAATTGGGGGGAATATTTGGGGAAGGGTCAGACTGTGCGGGGGAATCAGATAAAGCCCCTTTCTCAGAGAGGGGAGAGGTGACGGGAGACTGGGATCTTGCTGTGCCCCCCCACGGCCAGCCTCCTCACATGCTGTCTGTGTGGGTTGGTCAGGATGGGGGGTAACAGGGAGAAGAAGTGCCCACAGGAAGCGATGATTTGATGGGGGTGCTATTTGGGGGCAAGCCCTGAGGAGAACAGGACAGGACCCCTCTCACTTCAGGAGGGGCTAGGCACGCTGGGCCGAATGTCCTCTTCCTGGGGTGTGAGGGAATCTGGGACTGGGATCTTGCTGTACGTCGATGGTGTTGGGGGCGGGGTGAACTCACAGGCCACTTAGACTCATTTACCCAAAGCCCAGGGGTGGGGCTCAGCAGGGGGAAGGGAGGGGGTATAGAGGACATGGAGGGTGGGGGGATAATGGAAGGGAGGGTCATGGACAAAAAGAGGCTTACACTCTGGGGGGGGGTGGAGGCAAAATGCAGGGGGTGACAAATGCGGAAGGGGGTCATATAATTGGTGCAGGGGCCAAAACTTGGGAAGGGGCATAAAATCAGAGGAGGGGTTACAAAATGAGGGCAAATGTGTTCCCACAGGCCCAGTATTGATCCTTAACCCCCCCCCCTCCTTCCAGATCTGGGTGCCAATCAGGAGGGGAGCAAAACATGAGGTGGGGATACGATTTGGGGAGGGGTGAAGGATTGCGAGATGCTAAATTGTGGGCACTTCAGGATCAGGGGAGAAACTAGGGGAGGGGGGAATTTGAGTTGGGGTGGTGGTGAGGAGTGTTTTGGCAGGCGGGATGTGGAGGGGTGTAAAGGTACACGGGGGGGGGAAGGAGGGGGAAATAAGACATTGGCATGGGGGGTATTGGGTGAGGGGCTGCCAAATGGGGGGGACAGACAACATCTTAGTGGGGGGTGGGGGTGGGTCAGAAATATTTGGTGCAAACTGAGGAGCAGGAGGTGATGGGTAAAGCCCCTCCCTCAGTGTTTGGTGGGGAGGGGGTGGAGAAAGAGGGTGCTACAGGGAACAGCTGGAGATGGGATCTTGCTGTGCCGACCGCTCTCAGTCAAAAGGTCAGAGAGAGTGTCTGCTCTCTGGGTGGGGCCACAGTGGGGTATCAGGGATGAGAGTTCTCTGTCAGGAGCAGGGGGGAGTTCAATGAGAGGCCTTTCAGGGGCAAGACCTGAAGGGAGTCCGGGGGTGGGGGCAGGACATGGGGCATTTAATGGGGGGGGCGGAGATAGACACGATGGGCTGAATGTCCACCTGGGATTGTGGGACTGGGATCTTGCTATGCAGCAAATGGGGATGGGGGCGCGGTCCATAAGGACTTATGTACCCCTCCCACACCCCGGCCCAGGGGAGAGCTCAGCAAGGGGGGGTGGGAGGGTATCTCTGACATAAATAGCCCCTTTCCCAATATCTCCCAGCCACTGACACACTTGGAGGACAAGCACAGGGGGGCAGACAGAGAGAGAAACACACACACACACACACACACACACACACACACACACAGAAAGAGAGAGAGACACACACACAGAACACACAGAAAGAGACACACACACACACACAGAAAGACATACAGAGAGAGAGAGAGACACACACAGAGAAAGAGAGAGACTCACACAGAGAAAGAGAGAGAGAGAGACACACACACACACAGAAAGAGACACACACACACACACAGAGACACACACACACACAGAAAGAGACACACACACACAGAAAGAGAGAGAGACACACACACACACAGAACACAGAGAAAAAGAGACACACACACAGAACACAGAGAGAGAGAGAGACAGACACACAGACAGAGAGAGATAGTGAAACAGAGATAGACATGGGAAAGGAAAGAGAGATGGAAGGGAAAAGAGAGGTAGAAACACAGATGAGGCAAGGAGAGACATGGAGAGGGGAAGGAGAACATCTTCACCATTCCAGCTGGTCCCAGCTCCCTCTCCATGGTCTCTGTCTCTGTCTCTCTCTCTCTCTCTCTCTGTGCATGTGTCCCCCATCAGGGACAGAGCCTGGTCCCAGCTCCCTCTCCATGGTCTCTGTCTCTGTCTCTCTCTCTCTCTCTGTGCATGTGTCCCCCATCAGGGACAGAGCCTGGTCCCAGCACCCTCTCCATGGTCTCTGTCTCTGTCTCTGTCTCTCTCTCTGTGTGCATGTGTCCCCCCTCAGGGACAGAGCCTGGTCCCAGCTCCCTCTCCATGGTCTCTGTCTCTGTCTCTCTCTCTCTCTCTCTCTCTCTGTGCATGTGTCCCCCATCAGGGACAGAGCCTGGTCCCAGCTCCCTCTCCATGGTCTCTATCTCTCTCTCTGGGGAAGCTTTAAGATCCAAAACAGGATGACATTCAAACACAACCCACATTTTCACAGACAGAGCAAGAGAGACAGTAAAACCCTAATACCCCCCCTTGGTCACTCCACACGGCAAAAGGCTCACGGCTGCCTGAGCCAGGTTTAAATACGTCTCCCTCCCTCCATGTCTGTCACTCAAATCCCATCTCCTCCCAAATCCCAGCTCATCCAGTCAGCTCCCAGTTCCATTACCTGGAACACACCTCCCACAGGTCACAGGTATGGAACACACCAACCGTCATCTTTGTGGATTTGAGGGGGGTGGGGCCTGGGAGAAAGCAGCAGGGTTAGACCAGGGCTGTCCCACTCTGTCCCTGTCCTTACCCCCATCTCCTGTCACTGGACCCAGCCTGGGAATACACACAGACACAAAGCTGCAGATTCAAACCCTGGGCAGCCCCTGGGCACACACTCACAACACAAACTGACACAAGACATTTGCACAACTTCACCCACATTCTTTGTACAAACTGATGCCACATTTTTGCCCAGATCTGCACAGGCTTTTTCTCAAATTAAAGAGTTTGCACAGATTGATTCACATTTTTTACCCAAATGAACACACTTTTATTCCACAGATTAACACAAGATTGTTTACACAGGTTACTGAGACTCCACTGAACCTGCAAGCTTTGAGTTTTACCCAATTGTGGGTACACCTTCTTCCAGTTTGTTCCTTTTATTTGGCCATTTTTTGGGGGTCACCTAGTGAAACTGGGCATTAAACTTGGGGTGGCACGGTGGCTCAGTGGTTAGCACTGCTGCCTCACAGCATCAGGAACCCGGGTTTGATTCCCACCTCGGGGTGACTGTCTGTGTGGAGTTTGCACATTCTCCCCGTGTCTGTGTGGGGTTTCCTCTGGGTGCTCCAGTTTCCTCCCACAGTCCTGGTGAATTAACACATAGTGTTAGGTGCATTAGTTGGGGTAAATATAGGGTCGGGAAATGAGCCTGAATGGGTTAGTGTTCAGAGAGTCGGTGTGGATTTGTTGGTCTGAAGGGCCTGTTTCCATACTGTAGGAGATTCCCTAATTAGAATCTAATCTAAATATTCATGAAGAGAATTTCCATAAACAACGACACAGCAGAGCTGGTGTACTGCAGATCAATGAGAAGTTGATGAGCTACAGGTGCCCTCTGCTGCTCATCAGAAACCCTGCAGTTCCCAACACGACCCGCTTGGAGGACAAGAGCCATTTCACATCTGTTTCCCTCCATCTGCTACTGTCGCTGGAATTGGTCAATACAGAGCTAAAAACACACATCGATTTGTGTCCAACAATATCTGATCTGTCTCCCCGACCAGGAAATGGTCTCACTCAGCGTGGCAGGGCCATTCCCCAGAACAGGCCAAGTTTCTGGTTCAAGGCACATGGGTCATCCCTGATCAACCAGAAATTGCTTTGGGATGTCATAGAGTCATAGAGATGTACAGCATGGAAACATGCTTCGGTCTAACCCATCCATGCCGACCAGATATCCCAACCCAATCTAGTCCCACCTGCCAGCACCCGGCCCATATCCCTCCAAACCCGTCCTATTTATATACCCATCCAAATGCCTCTTAAATGTTGCAATTGTACCAGCCTCCACCACTTCCTCTGGCAGCTCATTCCATACACGTACCACCCACTGCGTGAAAATGTTGCCCCTTAGGTCCCTTTTATATCTTTCCCCTCTCACCGTAAACCTACGCCCTCTAGTTCTGGACTCCCCGACCCCAGGGAAAAGACTTTGCCTATTTATCCTATCCATGCCCTTATAATTTTGTAAACCTCTATAAGGTCACCCCTCAGCCTCTGACAGTCCAGGGAAAACAGCCCCAGCCTATTCAACCTCTCCCTATAGCTCAGATCCTCCAACCCTGGAAACACACTTGTAAATCTTTTCTGAACCCTTTCAAGTTTCACAACAGCTTTCCGATAGGAAGGAGACCAGAATTGCACGCAATATTCCAACAATGGCCTAACCAATGTCCTGTACAGCCGCAACATGACCTCCCAACTCCTGTACTCAATACTCTGACCAATAAAGGAAAGCATACCAAAAGCCTTCTTCACTATCCTATCTACCTGCGACTCCACTTTCAAGGAGCTATGAACCTGCACTCCAAGATCTCTTTATTTAGCAACACTCCCTAGGACCTTACCATGAAGTGTATAAGTCCTGCTAAGATTTGCTTTCCCAAAATGCAGCACCTCGCATTTATCTGAATTAAACTCCATCTGCCACTTCTCAGCCCATTGGCCCATCCGGTCAAGATCCTGCTGTAATCTGAGGTAACCCTCATGTGTGTCATGTGGGTTTTATTTTAAAACTCAGACAGAAACCCATTTTGTCAGGGACCTTCCACGAATTGGGATCGATTGACAAGCCTTAAGGAGTGTGTGCCAAAGCATTGCATGAGAGGTGGGGAAAGGAGTCCGGAGACAGTGAGGAGCCACTGGACTCAAAATTCTGTTTTCTCCTGACCGTTGCTGCCTGACTCACTGAGTTTCTCCAGTAACGTCTGTGGTTTCTTTTTAAAGAAGCCAACAAATGTGGATTGTGTGCAGGAGTCTTCCTCTGTTTGTGTGAGTTTCCTCTGAGTGGTCTGGTTTCCTCTCACAGTCCAAACACATGCCGGTCAGGTGGATTGGCCATGCTAAACTACCAATGGTATCCAGGGATGTGCTGATTAGATGGATTAGCCACCGGAAATGTAGCGGAGTGGGTCTGAATGGGATACTCTTCAGAGGGTCAGTATGGATTGGATGGGCCGAATGGCTGGCTTCCACACTCCATAAGTAGGAGAGAGTGAGGGCGCGGGTATTCATGGCTCAGGCAAGAATGTGGTAGAGGCAGGTGAAGGAATTCTGACGACATCCACGTATCAGAAATGGTCCTGGAGTATCATGCAAATTTCAAAGAGAGAGGTGCAACAGAGATAATACACAAACAGGGACTGGTGAACACATCCCGGTGGTTAGAATTTCAGAGAAATTTATTGGGGTGAATGCTTGATGGGAATTACATCGTTGGTTTTGGAGCCAGTGTCTGGATGTTGCAGGTCGATATAATGATAGGGAGGTTCACTCAGCTGAAAAGCAAATGGATTAATATTACTTGGACTATCGTCAAAGATCCGGCAACTCAATTCAATATCCCACAGACGCTGTTACACCACCCCCCTATCACACTGTGGTAAACAGGCAACATGAAATCAATCCATTGATACAAGACTGAAATTCATGCATTACACTTACCCCCATTCCTGCTGAACACTGAGCTACCTCACTGAGTTCACTCGGATGATCCCAGGTATGGAGAGACTGGCTTGTGATTACCTAGAGGACAGTTAAGAGTCAACCATATTACTGTGGGTCTGGAGTCACAAGTGGGCCAGACCAGGTAAGGATGACAGTTTCCTTCCCTATAGATTAACTAGATTCTTGATCAGTCGGATCTTGTCAGCAAAGATTAAAGAGATGAGAGCTCTACTCACTGGGATTGGGAAGAATGAGAGGTGATCTCACTGAAACATACATAGGATTCTTAAGGGGCTTTTCCAGGGTCAGCACTATTTCCCACCACGAGAGAGTCTGGGACCAGAAGGCACAGTCCCAGAATAAATGGACGCAAGTTTAAGACTGAGATGAGGAGGAACGTCTTCTCTCAGAGGGTTGTGAATCTTTGGAACTCCTTGTTGCAGAGACCTGTGGGGGCAGAGTATTTCTGTATGTTTAAGGCTGAGGCATTTTTATTCATTATGGGGACGTGGGTGTCACTGGCTAGACCAGTATTTATTGCCCATCCCTAATTACCCAGAGGGCAGTTAAGAGTCAACCATATTACTATAGGCCGGGCGTCACATGTGGGCCAGACCAGGTAACGATGGCAGTTTCCTCCCCTATAGGTTATATAGATTCTTAATCACTTGGATCTTTAAGGGTCATGGGGAAAGGGCTGGAGAGAGTACGTGACCAGCCAATGACCCATTTGAATGGTGGCGCAGGATTGAGGGGCCGAATGACCTCTGGCTGCTCCTATTTCTTACGGTCTTATTGTCTACCTGTTCCTCACCGTTTGGTTTACTGCTGCTTAAGGGATGTTACAAAACTTGGCAGCAAGATGAGAGTAATGTCAGGAACACAGAATGTCCACCCAGGATTGGTCTAACCTTAGGCCTCACCGCAGTCAATTGTGTCGGTACCTCTCAACATATCAAAGAGGATCATGGAACATGGGTAAAGATAACTAGGCTTGCTGTAAAAATAGACCGACACCAGTGTCCTTTGTCAACTTAACACATCTTCTGCAGGTTATATCACAACTTTAAGCTCCTACCTTGGAGGCAGGTGGACCTTTTCCAAGGTTAACAGTCTCTGCAAAACAAAGATTAAACACTAAGGCCAGGCTTTTTAGTCTCTGAATATAACTGACAGCATCTGATACTGAGGAAAATTGATTGTACACAAATGTGCCTTTTCTCTCCCTCCTGTAGGAGATTGCAGCACTGCTCCATGAGATTCAGAGTTTTCAGGCTTCACCCAAGTGCCCCTCCACTGTAATCCATCTCACTCGAGTTATATGACCTTTCATCCTTCCTCCCTCATGTCTTTTTAAGGGGAGATGATGGCCTACTGGTATTATTGCTTGGCTGTTAATCCAGAGACCCAGATAATGCTCTGGGGACTCAGGTTTGAATACTGCTATGGCGAAGGGTGGGGGGGGGGCGTTTGAATTCAATGTTAATGCAATTAGGAATCTACAGATGACCATAAAACCACTGTCAATTGTCAAAGAAACCTATCTGGCTGACTAATGTTCCTCACCTGGTCTGGCCTACATGTGACTCCAGACCCACAGCAATGTAGCTAACTCCCAGTTGCCTTCAGAAAAGGCCCAGCAAGTCTCTCAGTTGTATCAGTCGCTACAAAGTCTCAAGAAAGAAATGATGATGGGTCAGCCTACAGCTCATGGACTGCAGCAGTTCAAGAAAGCAGCTCACCTCCACCTTCTTAACAGGCAACTAGGGACGGGCAATAAAATCCTGGCCCAGCTAGCGACGTCCCGTTAGTGAATTAAAAAAAAATCAAAGTTTTTCTGGTGGTAGCGAGATCAAAAATTGAACCACACCCTGGTTTATTATTTTATAGAAACATAGAAAATGGAACTATGAGTAGGCCATTCGGCCCTTTGAGTCAGATTTGCCATTCAGTGTGGTCATGGCTGATCATACAACTCCGTCCCCTGTTCCCCCCCTCTCCCCATACACTTTGATTCTTTCAGCTGCAGGAATGTTACCTAACCCCCTTCTTAAATACATTCAAAGTTTTGACCTCGACTGCTTTCTGTGGCCCAGATTTCCACAGGCTTTGGGTGAAGGCATTCTCTGTATCTAAGTTCAAAATGGCCGACACCATGTCGTTAGACTGTGACCCCTGGTTCTGGACTCCCCAGTCATTGGGAGCACTCTTCCTTGTATATCCTTTGTCTAGTCCTGTTAGAATTTGATAGGTCTCAATTACACTCCACTCTCATTCTATAAATTCCTGAACCATTCGCTCACCCTATGTCAGCCTTGCTGTCCAAGAATCAGTCACTACACTCCCTCTATCGGTAGAACATCCTTCCTCAGATAGGGAGACTCAAACTGCAAGTGTGGTCTCACCAAGGTTCCTGTACAATTGCTGCAAGACCTCCCTGCTCCCGTACACCAATCCTATCAGTATGGAGGTTAACATACCACGGTATCTCAATGATTAGTATTGGATTAGTGGTGCTGGAAGAGCACAGCAGTTCAGGCAGCATCCAAGGTACAATGAAATCGACGTTTCGGGCAAAAGCCCTTCATCAGGAATAAAGACAGTGAGCCTGAAGCGTGGAGAGATAAGCTAGTGGAGGGTGGGGGTGGGAAGAAAGTAGCATAGAGTACAATGGGTGAGTGGGGAAGGGATGAAGGTGATAGGTCAGGGAGGAGAGGGTGAAGTGGATAGGTGGAAAAGGAGCTAGGCAGGTAGGACAAGTCCGGACAAGTCATGGGGACAGTGCTGAGCTGGAAGTTTGGAACTAGGGTGAGGTGGGGGAAGGGGAAATGAGGAAACTGGTGAAGTCCACATTGATGCCCTGGGGTTGAAGTGTTCCGAGGCGGAAGATGAGGCGTTCTTCCTCCAGCGTCTGGTGGTGAGGGAGCGGCAGTGAAGGAGGCCCAGGACCTCCATGTCCTCGGCAGAGTGGGAGGGGGAGTTGAAATGTTGGGCCATGGGGCGGTGTGGTTGATTGGTGTGGGTGTCCCGGAGATGTTCCCTAAAGTGCTCTGCTAGGAGGTGCCCAGTCTCCCCAATGTAGAGGAGACCGCATCGGGAGCAACGGATACAATAAATGATATTAGTGGATGCCACCCTCTCCTTCCTGACCTATCACCTTCATCCCCTCCCCCACTCACCCATTGTACTCTATGCTACTCTCTCCCCTACCCCCACCCTCCACTAGCTTATCTCTCCACGCTTCAGGCTCTCTGCCTTTATTCCTGATGAAGGGCTTTTGCCTGAAATGTCGATTTCGCTGCTCCTTGGATGCTGCCTGAACTGCTGTGCTTTTCCAGCACCACTAATCCAGAATCTGGTTTCCAGTATCTGCAGTCATTGTTTTTAACTCAATGTTTAGTACTGCTACCTCACAGTGCCAGGGAGCCAGGTTTAATTCCAGCCTCGGGCAACTGTCTGTGTGGGTTTCCTCTGGGTGCTCAAGTTCCCTCCCACATTTAAAGACGTGCAGGTCAGAGTGAATTGGCCATAGTGTTCAGGGGTGTGCGGTTAGATGCATTAGTCAGGGATAAATTAAGAGTAATGGTTTGGGTGGATTAACTTCTACATCTTTGGGAGGAAACCCACACAGACACGGGAAAGAACGTGCAAACTCTACACAGACAGTCACCTGAGAGTGGAATCGAACCCCAGGTCCCTGGCACTGTAAGGCAGCAGTGCTAACCACTGAGCCACCATGCCACCCAGTCACATGGGCACCCATGCACTTGGGTAGGAATAACCAAGACCATACATACCGTTTCCCCTGTGTTTCTTCTTATTCACTGCAGCATATACGGGAAATGCCTTTGATGGTGCTGCAGGAAATAAAGGAGATTAAGCTGAAGATACAAAGGGAAATATCTAAAGCACACGGAAGTCCCATTAGAAAACAGCGTTCCAAGGAACGTTTCAGGAATTCCAATTATTACAGCCATATAGACATAAGGCTTCAAAGTATAAAAAGAGACCTTTCTGCCTGTGCACCCATACAAGTCAAGCACTGACCTACTCCAGTCCCATTATCCAGCTCATCGCTTTGTACATGACGGTGATTCAAGGACGAAGGACTTCTTAAATGTTATGATGGCTTCAGCATGTGCTACCCTTACAGGCTACAGCTTCCATACATCCATGGCCCCTCTACTGCACTATCCACCAACAGCATTAGCAAACCCCATTGCAAGGATGGATTGGTCCTAACCTCAGTCTCAGGTGTAACCTGATGGACTTGTACAGATCCCCCAGACCCCAGCTTTGCAGTTGCCCGCCATTTCAACGAAATCACCTTGTCTTCAAGTTGACATTCCAGTCCTGAGCTGGCTTACGTTTTCCAACGAAGCCCAACCCAAGCTCCAAAAACATGTACAGCTGCTAGGGTGGGGGAACTTCACGATGAGGGGGGCACATTTCTAAGGTGAGAGGAGAAAGATTTAAAAAGGACATGTGGGATAACTTTTATACACAGAGGGTTATTTGTGTGGGCACTGAAACTCCAGAGGAAGTGGTGGATGTGGGTACAGTTACAATGTTTATAAGACATTTAGATAAGTTAATGAATAAGGAACGTTTGGAGGGATATGTGCCAAGGTGGGACTAGTTTAGTTTGGGATTAAGGTTGTTACGGGCTGGTTGACCGAAGGGTGTGTTTCCGTGTTGTATGACTGCATCAGTTCACTTCAAAATATAAGTTTGCCAATCTATGTATAAATATACGGAAAACTGTACTTGCATTTTGTTCCTGGATTTATCTCACAAGTTTTGTTTTGTCCAGGCTGTTCCACAGCAGCATCTGTGCACAAAAAGGAAAGCAATTTAACTTTCAGCTAAAAACAATTGGTCAACTTCCCTTCAATTTCCATTTATTTCATTATCCAAATGTTGCTGCCCTCGCGTCCTTATCCCTGTTCATTGATTGGGGCTGAAAAAGAAACTTCAGCAGCCATTGGGGAATCATCGGATCATATTGAGGTAGGAGTAGTAGGCCATTCGGCCCTCAAGACGGTTCCTGCCATTTGAAATGCTCATGTCTCTGACCTCAACTCCATTTCCCTGTCCACCCCAGATTACCAATGCCTTGTCATCTTGCCATCATTCACAAGCTGAGATTAAAATAAACCAACATCTACGTATGCAAACACAAAAATGCCACCTACTCCCTGTGAAACATATATTTTTTCTGTATGACAACATCTACATTCTCATTTCATTAACCTCATGTGTAATTTGGTGGGGCTGCTGTACAACAGGGGAGGTTATGGCCTCGTGGTATTAATCCAGAGACCCAGGCAATGTTGGGGTGACCCAGGTTCAAATCCTTCCCCAGCAGATGGTGGAATTTGAATTTTTTCAATTGAATTCAATAAAATTCTGGAATTAAGTGTCTAACAATGACCTCAAATCCATCGTTAGGGAAAACCCACATTGTTCACGAAGGCCTTTGAGGAAATGGAACTGCCATCCTTACCTGGTCTGGACTCCATGTGACTCCAGACCCACAGCAATGTGATTGACTCTTGACTGCCCTCTGGAGTAATTACTGATGCTCAATAAATGCTGGGCTAGCCAATGGTGCCCTCATCCAGCGAATGAACAAAAAAAAAGTCTTGTCAAGATGGGGGAGATATGTTCAATAATTCGAGCGCACATCATGCTCAATATCCATCATATGCCCACTGCAGTTCAGTTCGTCCGCAATGTTAATAGTATATTAACTTTGGTATAACGGTCACTGAGGTTGATCTCGTGTTATTGGTGTTGATAGAATTCTGATGAGGGGATATTGTTTTGTCACTCTCCCTTCTCCTCTTGAGCCTCTCAATGAATAAGCCAAATGCATCATGCCCAGTCAGACTGAATAGTGGTTCTTCGTTAACACTGTGGACGAAGGAGCATCAGCCTCTGGCTCCATCAGCATTAGCCTGGACGAGAGAATAGAACAGTGCAGGTGCTGGTGCAGGTGCAGGTGCAGGTGCAGGTGCTGGTGCAGGTGCAGGTGCTGGTGCAGGTGCAGGTGCAGGTGCAGGTGCAGGTGCTGGTGCAGGTGCAGGTGCAGGTGCTGGTGCAGGTGCAGGTGCAGGTGCAGGTGCAGGTGCAGGTGCAGGTGCAGGTGCAGGTGCAGGTGCAGGTGCAGGTGCTGGTGCAGGTGCTGGTGCTGGTGCAGGTGCAGGTGCTGGTGCAGGTGCAGGTGCTGGTGCAGGTGCTGGTGCTGGTGCAGGTGCAGGTGCAGGTGCAGGTGCAGGTGCTGGTACAGGTGCAGGTGCAGGTGATGGTGCAGGTGCAGGTGCAGGTGCAGGTGCTGGTGCAGGTGCAGGTGCAGGTGCAGGTGCAGGTGCAGGTGCTGGTACAGGTGCAGGTGCAGGTACAGGTGCAGGTACAGGTGCAGGTGCAGGTACAGGTGCAGGTACTGGTGCTGGTGCAGGGGCTGGTGCTGATCAATGGCTCCAGGCTGGAAGCTAAGATTCACTTCCCTGGACACGAATCTTTCATGACCCACATTAATACAACATTAAATTGTCTCGACAATGGGGACAGCAGACCCACTGGCGGAACCTTCACGACACTTTCACCCATCGTTAGGGGAAATAAATAAACCTTGACTCTAATAAACCATCAAGTGCATCAAAATACTGCAGATGCTAGATGTCTGAAACGAAGACAGAGAATGCAGGAGAAACTCAACAGGTCTGGTAGTATCCGCAGAGAGAGAAAAAGCAGAGTTACTGTTTTGAACCCAACATGACTCTCCTTCAGAACTCGGTTCTGGAGTGGTTAGAGTTGTACAGCACGGAAATAGAACAAGTTCATGCCCTCCAGATTTCCCAAACTGAACTCGTCCCATTTGCCCACATTTGACCCATGTGCCTCTAACCCTTTTCTATCCATATCCCTATCCAAATGTCTTTTAAATGTTGTACTCACTTCTACCACTTCCTCTGGCACTTTGTTCCATATGCACATCGCTCAGTGTGTGTGAAAAGGTTGCCCCTCAGGTCCATTTTAAATCTTTCTCCTCTCCTACCCTGGGGACAAGACCCTTGCTATTCACCTTATCTATCATAGAATCCCTACACTGTGGAAACAGGCCATTTGGCCCAACAAGTCCACGCCAACCCTCTGAAGAATAACCCACCCAGACTCATTCCCCTACCCTATTACTCTACATTTACCTCTGACTAATGCACCTCACCTACACAGCCCTGAACACTGTGGGGCAACTTAGCAGACAATTCACATAACCTGCACATCTTTGGACTGTGGGAGGAAACCGGAGCAGACCCAGAGGGAACTCACACAGACACTGGGAGAATGTGCAAACTCCACGCAGACACCTGAGGCTGGCATAGAACCCACGTCCCTGGCACTGTGAGGCAGCTGTGCTACACACTGAGCCACTATGACGTTATAAACTTCTATAAGTTCACCCCTCAGCTTCCTACAGCCTACAGAAACATGTCCCAGCCTAACCAGCCTTTCCTTATAACTCAAACACCCCAGTCTCGGTTACATGGTTGTAAATCCTTTTTGTGCCCTTTCCAGTTTCATGGCAACCTTCCTATAGCAGGGCGACCAGAAATGGATGCAGAGCTCCAGAAATGGCCTTAGAGTTCTGAAGAAGAGTCAGACCAGACTCGAAACGCTAACTCTGTTTCTCTCTCGATGGATGCTGAGTTTCTCCAACATAACCCCGTGTTTGTGTCCATTACACCAGCTGCTCAATGCAACTGAAGCACATAGGTGCTGACGCTGGAGATGTGAAATAAAACCCAGAAAGCACTGGAGATACTTGCAGCAGGTCTGGAAACATCTGTGCAGAGGGGGAAAGACAAAATGAACATTGTGAGTCCAAAAAGGTCTTATCAAACTCGAACCTTGTTTCTCTCTCCGCAGAAGCTGCCAGACCTGCTGAGTTTCTCCAGTACTTTCTGCTTCTATTTCAGGTGCTCACTACAGTTACATGATGATCGCGTCTTGTGACTTACCGCTGCCTGTTGACGTCCACCTGAAATGCCTTGCCTGCTGCTGCCCTGTGGTGCTAGACAAAATGAAAATAATTCAGGGGGTTTTCTAGATTCCCTACAGTGCGGAAACAGGCCCTTCGGCCCGACCAGTCCATACCGACCCTCTGAAGGGTAACTCACCCAGACCCATTTCCCTCTTACTAATGCACCAAACGCCATGGCCAATTCACCTGGCCTGCACATCTTTGGACTGTGGGAGGAAACCGGATCATCTGGAGGTAACCCACACAGACACGGGGAGAATGTGCAAACTCCACACAGACATGAGGCTGGAATCGAACCTGGAACCCTGGTGCTGTGAGGCAGCAATGCTAACCACTGAGCCACTGTGCTGCCCCAAGTGCAAACCGTATATTTTCGATCTGTGGCTGTATGGGATTAATGCTATTTTAATGTGACTCGGGGCTCAGAGAACACAAAAGGTTTCATTCTTGGGGACAGAGAGAGTCAGACGATAATTTGTGACCAAAGCACAAACATGGGAGAAAGCGAGGACTGCAGCTGCTGGAGATCAGAGTCCAAAAGGTGCTGGAAAAGCGCAGCCGGTCAGGCAGCATCCAAGGAGCAGGAGAGTCGACGTTTCAGGCATAAGTCCTTGGTCAGGGATGATCGGGATTCCTGATGAAAGGTTTGTGCTCGAAACGTCGGCTCTCCTGCTCCTCGGTTATGGCCTGACCAACTGTG
Organism: Hemiscyllium ocellatum; assembly: GCF_020745735.1. Taxonomy (NCBI): domain Eukaryota; kingdom Metazoa; phylum Chordata; class Chondrichthyes; order Orectolobiformes; family Hemiscylliidae; genus Hemiscyllium; species Hemiscyllium ocellatum. The sequence goes on along the minus strand of NW_026867974.1, from coordinate 31,618 downwards.
CTTTTCCAGTACCACACTTGGACTGAGTTACAAGAATGACCTCCTAAAACAGACAGATAGAGGTAACTGTTCTGACATATAAATGGACATATAAAAAGCATTAACATGGAGCAACAGTTCTGCCTGCAGGTCCCCAGCTATATCTGAAGTTGTTTAATACAAAGTTTATCATGCGGTCTGAAATAATTCCACAAAGGCTGCTACCCTGTCATCAAGTCCCCTTTGGGCATAGGTTTAGGGTGAGAGGGGAAAGATATAAAAGAGTCCTAAGGGGCCACTTTTTCACCAGGAGAGTGGTATGTGTATGGAATGAGCTGCTAGAGGAAGTGGTGGAGGCTGGTACAATTGCGATGTTTAAGAGGCATTTGGATGGGTATATGAATAGGAAGGGTTTGGAGGGATATGGGCCGGGTGCTGGCAGGTGGGACTAGATTGGGTTGGGATATCTGGTCAGCATGGACGGGTTGGACCGAAGGGTCTGTTTCCATGCTGTACATCTCTATGACTCTGTGACCCAGCAAGCACAGAGCCGGCTCTGAGGGTGAGCAGAGCCCCTGACACTCCTGTTTATATCTGTCAGCCAGGGTTCCCTGACTGGACCGGGTTAACTGCCACAATCAGTGAACTCCTATTCTCGGAGGTCCACCTGGCTGACCATGTCCCAATTGCGAGACTGACATGCCCCAAATCACATTTCATTGCTCAGACCTTTGAGTCTAGGAGTTTGGACGTTAATGTTGAGGTTGTGCAGGATGTTGTGAGGCCTCTTCTGGAATACTATGTCCAGTTCTGGTCTCCCCTGTCATAGGAAGGATGGAGAGGGCTCAGAAAAGATTTACCAGGATGTTACTGAGAATAGAGGGTTCGAGTTATAAGCAGAGGCTGGATTGGCTGGGACTTTTCTCACTGGTGCGGAGGAGCTTGAGGGATGACCTTATAGAGAATTACAAAATCATGAGGGGCATCGATAAAGTGAACAGTAGGTGTATTTTCCCTCAGGTGGGGGCATATTTCTCAGGAGAAAGGAGAAAGGTTTGAGAAGGATGTGAAGGCTAATTATTTTACACAGAGAGTGTTTCATGTGTGGAATGAATTTCTAGAGGAAGTGGTGGATGCAGGTACAGTTACAACAATGAAAAGACATTTAGATAAGTAGATGAATAAGAAATGTTTTGAGGGATAAGCCCAGGCAGGTGGGACTCGTTTAGTTTGGGATTATAGTCAGCACGGACGAGATGGACCAAAGGGTCTGTTTCCATGTTGTATGACTCAATGACTATAAGTTTGTCATGTGACTTTTGTACGATGATAAACTGATCGAATGCACTTCATGTAAAATCTGATCATTAAAATTCTGCCACTTTTGCTGATTTAATCAGGTGGTTAGTAATTGTCCAAAGGTTTAAGCCTCTCACCAAGTTATGGGGTTAACATATCCATCTCTGGATTCCTCTTGCCCCTTGTTGCAGCATGCTACCCAGCAATCACACAGTTCTCTGGAACAAAACATAAGGAGGGTTAAAAGATACAATAATGCTCCATCTCTACCTGTCAGACAGCCTTATTACATGTATGATGTTGGAAAATACATTTTCAGTGGCATATACAGTACAACCTCGATTATCCGAACATCAATTATCTGAACACCAGTCTCAAGATCCTGTAAAAACAGCATTCGGCCACTCAGCATTCAGTTATCAGTTTAACGGCATTATGGTGTTTATAGCCAGATAACCGAGAAATGTTGGGACGACTGGCGCTGATACATTACTGCTTGTATACGATTGATCAGTTATCAGTTAAACAGTATTATGGCATGACTGTCGGTTAACTGAGAAATGTTCAGATAACCGGCACTCAAATTGCCACTTGTTTACGATCATATCGATTATCCGAACAATCAATTGTCCGAACAAAATACTCGCTGCCCGTCTCGTTAGGACCATCGAGGTCCTATATGCAGAGAGTGAGGTACGACACCGTTCAGGATGGGCAGAGAAAGCTGACAGGGATGTACACTGTGTAATTCTTATTCTCAAATTACTGCAAACAGGAGAGATCCGCGACAAAGGGATAAAATGATAAAGTCACAGAGAGAGAGAGAGAGAGAGAGACAGAGAAAAAAACAGAAAAATATAAGCAAGTCTCTGTAAAGGCTTACCACCCACCCAGCCCCTCTGTTTCAGTACTAGCCCAATCCTCACACAAGCCGAAAATCCACATCATGGTGGAATATACTAGCATCCCATAACGAAAAGGTTATTGAGCGCGGGTGAAGTGTTGGCATTGTGGAGCTGCCATAGGGTTATACAGCACAGAAACAGGCCCTTCGGCCCAACCCATCCTTGCCAACCAGTTTTCCGAAACTGAACTTGTCCCATTCGCCTATCCCTCTACACCTTTCCTTATTAATGTACCTGTTTAAATGCCTTTTAAATGCTGTAATTGTACCAGCCTCCACCACTTCCTCTGGCAACTCATTCCAGACACACACCACCCTCTGTGTGAAAACGTTGCCTCTCAGGACCCTTTTAAATCTTTCCCCTCTCACCTTAAACTTAGGCCATGTAGTTTTCGATTCCCCTACCCTGGGGCAAAGATCTTGGCTATTCACCCTATCCAGACCCTTCACGATTTTATATACCTCTATCGGGCTAATCTCGAACCTCCTGTACTCCAGGGTAAAAAAAGTGCCAGCCTTTCTAGCTTCTCTTTATAACTCAAACACTCCAGTCCCAATAACATCCTTTAAATCTTTTCTGCACCCTTTCCAGTTTAATAACCCCTGCGCATTTGTAGCTATTTAGAATCAGAGAATCCTGGCAGTGCAGGAAGAGGCTATTCAGCCCATCAGGTCTGCACCAACCCATCAAAGAGCATCACAGCCAGACCCAGGCCCCGACCTTATCCCAACAACTGCACTTATACTATGGTTAATCCACCCTAACCTGCACATCCCTGAACACTATGGGACAATTTAGCAGGGTCAATCCAACCTAACCTGCACATTCTGGGCACTATGGGACAATTTACTATGGCCAATCCACCTAGCCCGCACATCCCTGGACACTATGGGTAATTTAGCATGGCCAATCCACACAAACCTGCACATCCCTGGGCACTATGGAACAATTTAGCATGGACAATCCACCCTAACCTGCACATCTCTGGACACTATGGGACAATTTAGCAGGGTCAATCCAAACCTAACCTGCACATTCCTGGACACTATGGGTAATTTAGCATGGCCAATCCACCCTAGCCCACACATCCCTGGGCACTATGGAACAATTTAGCATGGCCAATCCACCGTAACCTGCACATCTCTGGGCACTATGGAACAATTTAGCATGGCCAATCCACCCTAACATGCACACCCTTGGACATTATGGGAAATTTAGCATGGCCAATCCACCCTAACATGCACACCCTTGGACATTATGGGAAATTTAGCATGGCCAATCCACCCTAACCTGCACATCTTTAGACTGTGGGAGGAGACCAGAGAACCCAGAGGAAACCCACACAGACACAGGAAGAACATGCAAACTCCACGCAGATAGTCGCCAGGGGCTGGAATCAAATCCAAAACCCGAGTGCTGCGAGGCAGCAATGCTAACCACTGAACCACCGTGCCACCCTATTTGCCTCAGACATGACGCGCAATGGGAAAATGCATTGTGGGCAGGGACCTAGAGGTTACAGAGGAAGGACCCCCTCTTTGCTCGGAGGAGGCTAAGGTAGCAGACTGTGCCAGTCCCTCACTCCCCCAGTGAACATGCGGAGGAATTATCTCCAGAAATCTCTCTGCCAGGTGAAGTGTCACTTCTCTCCCACCTCAAACTCTCCCTATCTCTGCGATGACACCCACCTCCCACCTCATCCTCTATCACTCTCAGTGTATCATGCAGTGTCCCTCATCTCATGCTCCATCCATGGTACTCAACACACCCTCACTCTCAGGGGGCTCTCTCAAGGACTGTACAGTTCATCGCTAACCACATTGACACCCATTCGCCAGAATGTTGAGAGTGAGTAAAAACGATGATGACGTGCAAGGTGCCACGTAACCCTGTTCAGACCTCGCTAAACTGTCACGCAACATCCAGAGGAAGGGGAGGGGAGGGAATCCGATACCTGGTTTCATTGTATTCTTGCGATTGTTCGTCCTTTTCAAATCCGCGGTCACAACATGACAGCCACAATCCACGAAAAGTACTGTGAGCGAAAAAGATACAAACCATCATGAAACCAGCCTTCCTTCCATTGATCCCATGTACACTTCCCACTGCCTCGGGAAAACAGCCAACATCATCAAAGACCCCTCCCACACCGGACATACTCTCTTCCACCCTCTTCCATCAGGCAGGAGATACAAACATTTGAAAACACACACCAACGGATTTAAGAACCACTTCTTCCCCACTGTTACCAGCCTTTATAATAGTTGATCCCTCGTATATTAAGGTTGATCTTGCTCTACACCTAAGCTGTAGCACTATATTGTGCATTCTGTTCTATCCTTTGATGTACTTATATATGGTATATTTTGTCTGTTTAGCATGCAAAACAATACTTTTCACTGTCACACAGTGCATGTGACAATGATAAATCTAAATAAACAACTCTATAATTATATGACTCTCGAAAGAAAATTGCATATAACACGTTGTGTTGATCAGCCCCTTTGGCTATTTGAGGCTTTTTTTGTTTCTGAATTTGAGTGTTTCTGTGTTTAACATTTATTTTCCAGTTATAGACCAGGCCAGACCCCCTCAAAACATGTCAAGAAAGTAGCACACTTTGCTAGTTGTTTTAAACAGGCGTATGGCGGATCTTCCAGAAGTGATGCAGTTGGTCAAACCACTTAGTTTGAAACAAAACGGAATTTATTTACGGGATTACCGAATGAAACACAAACAAAGGGGAACAGAATACAGACTAACAATCAATCTGACATCCCAGCTGATGATCCCAACTTAATGACGCTGTTCCAAATACTTGCAACATTTCCCATAAACACCCCTTGGCACAAAAGGTAAAATCAAACACGGGGTCTCACAGGAGAGATGTCAGAGAGAGATTACCAGCACGGACCTGCCTCTTTGGGTCCAGCAGCTACACAACACTACTGCTAAAATAAACCAAAGTAAAACTGAGCTGGGAGAACTGGCCACTGCACTTTGATTGGACAAGTGCTTTTTTCCCAAAAACCTAAAAACCTGTTGCCCGAGGCAGTATCTGTCAGCTATAATCAAACTGGCCCGAAAACCCTTCAACTTAGACTTTTCGGAGTCCATGTCTTTTACGACCTCTCTGAAAGAAAAAAACCAAGGACAGCATAACCTTGTTAAAGGAGCAACATCATCACACAACTTCAACTGCAGCCAAAGCTTCTCATACACTTCTGATGAGGTTATTCCTGATGGTTCTGGCATGACCTCTCATGAATGAAATGGTATTGAAGGTTCCGGTGACAATCACCTCTGTTCAGTGATACCCCATCTACCTGCACGAGGTCTCTGACTGAAAGCTATCTTGAATGTTTCAAACCTTATCTTTTCTTCCATTAAGGACTGTGGGACATGGATAGGGTGATTCACTAAGGTCTTTTTTCCAAGGGTGCAGTAGATCAAAACTAGAGGACATAGGTATAAGGTGAGAAGGAAAAGATTTAAAAAGGCCTCGAAGGGCAACGTTTTAACACAGAAAATGGTGCGTATTTGGAAGGAGCTGCCAGAGGAAGTGGTGGAGGTGGGTACAGTTACAATATTTAAACTTTGATGGGTACAGGAAGGGTTTAGAGAGGTATGGGCCAAATGCTGGCAGATGGAACTAGGTCAGATTGGGATGTCTGGTCGGCATGGATGAGTTATTCCAAAAGGTCTGTTTCTGTGCTGTCTGCCTTTATTCTTTAACAACTATGATCGAAAAAAAAAATTTTTATTTCTGCAAAATTAATCTCTGCAGAGAAAGTTAATTTTTTCTGCTTATATGTTTTGAGTTATTTAAAAGGGAACTTTAATATTTCCAACTGTATGTTAATCAGCTTTGCATCTTTAGGAGATAAGTTCAGTTTTCAAAATAAATGACTAATTTTGGTGTCTGTTGAAGAAGTCTAGTTGATGGCTCTTTCTGATTCTATTGAAACCATGTACATAATTGGTCACATCTAAAAAAGCATTTTCATAAATGCTCTGATCTTTGGATTATTGAGACGAGAGGGACCCCCCCCCCTCAGTCAGCAGTAAGAGTTGCAAAAGAAATGTTGATAAACTGGAACTAAAATATGAATCAAATCATAAAAACTGGAAGTAAAAATTGTGACAAAAAGCCCACATTTCACTTAAGTATAATCAGTAAAGTTCAAGATTTTAGCTCAGATTAGTTACAGTGTGGAAAAAGGCCCTTCGGCCCAACAAGTCCACACCAACCCTCCGAAGCGCAACCCACCCAGACTCATTCTCCTACATTTATCCCTTCACCTAACACTTACGGGCAATTTAGCATGGCCAATTCACCTAACCTGCACATTTTTGGACTGTGGGAGGAAACCCACACAGACACGGGGAGAATGTGCAAACTCCACACAGTCAGTCGCCTGAGGCGGGAATTGAACCCGGGTCTCTGGTGCTGTGAGGCAGCAGTGCTAACCACAGTGCCACCGTGCTGCCCATTTAAAACCATATATACTCAAGTAAAAGTCGATCTCATATTTTTGGGCAAAAATTCTGGAATTTTCCATGTATCTCATGTAAAAAGTCGATCCTAGCACTTCACAGATAATAGATCAACATTTATGATTTAGTCTTCTGGTCCGTTCCGCTCTGCTCCAGGTTTTCAAAATTACCATGTTTAATTTTTTTTTGTTTCTTTAATCACTGAGAGATCAAGTGGACTTCTACTAATTCCGCGGTATGAATTTTGACAGGCACGAATTTCGGCCCCTCAAAATTAGCATCCATGTAATAGTCAATCCCATAAATTTAGTCTTATAAAGTAGTCAAAAATGTCGACTATTACTCACATACAAATGGTAATAGTTGTTTGTCTTTTCGAATGTTTAATTTCAAACAAAATTAATAGATTTTGCCCAGATGAATTTCACAGGGAAAGTAATCAGTAATTTCACATCGGGGATCTTAACTTTCACTTCAAGCCCAATAACATTACCCTTGAACAACAGTACCCACTCATAAAGAGTCAGTGACCTGAAACTATAATTAGTGATGATGCTGACTCAACTTTTCCAATGCATCTTTTAAAAAAAAGTTATAGACACTCACCTGGTTTCAATACCATCTTTTACTCTGGTTTTGCAGCAAGACATCCATGTACCACAGCAATGCCTGCCGAACAAACACACATTTCAGCAAAGATACAAGTGTAGCTGGCTTTGCCAAGCAGTCACAACTATTAAACATGCCACTTGAAAAACGACAGTCATTTGAACTCAGCACACTAACACCCACAAAAATAATGTTTCAACCTGAGAAAATTCCGAAGGTGATGGGGAACATTCTGACCATGAGCTGGACAGATTTGTAAAGGATGTGCAATATGTTCAGTGTCACTCATGTCTAATTCATTCAGCCTCCTGAGTTACAGAGGTCTAGAGCACAGAAAAAGGCCCTTTGGCCCATCGAGTTTGCACCTGTCAAAAACAGCCACCGAACCTTCCTGCTCCTATTTTCCAACACTTGGCCAAATGCATGGCTTGCCTTGGCATCACAAGTGCACATCCAAATTCTTCTTCAATGTTATGGGGGTTTCTGCCTCTCCCACTCTTACAGGCAGTGAGTCCCACATTCCCACCACCCTCTGGGTGAGGAAGGTTTTCCTCACATTCATTTGAAACCTTATGCTTCTTACCTTAAATCTATAGCTCCTGGTCACTCCAGGAGCACTTCAGAGAACATTTCCGGGACACCCTCACCAATCAACCCCATCGCCCCGTGGCCAAACACTTTAACTCCCCCTCCCCCTCTGCCGAGGACATGCAGGTCCTGGGCCTCCTCCACCACCACTCCCTTATCACCTGACGCCTGGAGGAAGAACATCTCATCTTCCACCTCAGGATCCTCCAACCCCAGGGCATCAATGTGGACTTCACCAGTTTCCTCATTTCCCCTCCCTCCCACCTTACCCCAGTTCCAACCTTCCAGCTCATCGCCATCCTCATGACCCATCCACCTGTTCATCTTCCTTCCTATCTATCTGCTCCATCCTTCCCTCTGACCTATCACCTATACCCCCATCTCCATCCACCTATTGGACTCTCAGCTACCTTCTCCCCAGCCCCACCTCCCTCCCATTTATCTCTCCACCCCTGAGGCTCCCAGCCTTATTCCTGATGAAGGGCTGTTGCCCGAAACGTCAACCTTCTTGCTCCTCGGATGCTGCTTGACCTGGTGTGCTTTTTCCAGCACCACCCTCTTGACACTAATCCCTCCATCAAGGAGAAAGGCTTCTTCCTATCTACCCTGTCTCTGGCCATCATAACCTCAACCATCTCAAGTGCATGTGTGACAGGAAAATGGATTAGTCCAGTGGAAAACTGAGGCACAATAGACCGCGTGTGTCATTCTCTTTCTTTCCTCCATTAGGACAGTAAGGAGAGCACAAATGGCCCGAGTACCTCTGGCTTTAGGGATACTCAGCACGGACTTCCATTCTTCATCATTGGTTGGTGATCCCTTGCTGTAAGTAACTCCTCAAGTACTGAAGCAATCCCAATGCAACAAGATCTAGATAATATCCGGACTCGGACTGACAAGTGGCAAGTAACATGCGTGCCACTCAAATGCCAGGTTATGACCATCTCCAATGAAAGACAATTTAACCTTTGCCCCTTGTCATCCAATGGTATTATCATCATTGAATTCCCCACTATTAACATCCTGAGGTTACCATTGACCAGAAACTGAACTGGACTCACCAGGTAAATATAATGACTGCAAGAGCAGGTTAGAGGTTTGGAATACAGTGGTGAGTAACCCATCTCCTGACACCCCAAAGCTTGTCTATTATCAAGGTTTGTGCGAAGATTTGTAGCTCGGGTGCTCGTTGTTGTGGTTCTGTTCGCCGAGCTGGAAGTTTTTGTTGCAAACATTTCGTCCCCTGGCTAGGAGACATCATCAGTGCTCTGGTGCCTCCTGCGAAGCGCTTCTTTGATGTTTCTTCCGGTATTTATAGTGGTCTGTCCTTGCCGCTTCTGGGTGTCAGTTTCAGCTGTCCGCTGTAGTGGTTGGTTATTGGGTCCAGGTCGATGTGTTTGTTGATGGAGTTTGTGGATGAATGCCATGCCTCTAGGAATTCCCTGGCTGTTCTCTGTCTGGCTTGCCCTATGATAGTAGTGTTTTCCCAGTCGAATTCATGTTGCTTGTTGTCTGAGTGTGTGGCTACTAGGGACAGCTAACAATCCGCATACATGAACATCAACTAGCCACGAAACGACACGACCAGCTATCCCTAGTAGCCACACACTCAGACAACAAGCAACATGAATTCGACTGGGAAAACACTACTATCATAGGGCAAGCCAGACAGAGAACAGCCAGGGAATTCCTAGAGGCATGGCATTCATCCACAAACTCCATCAACAAACACATCGACCTGGACCCAATAACCAACCACTACAGCGGACAGCTGAAACTGACACCCAGAAGCGGCAAGGACAGACCACTATAAATACCGGAAGAAACATCAAAGAAGCGCTTCGCAGGAGGCACCAGAGCACTGATGATGTCTCCTAGCCAGGGGACGAAATGTTTGCAACAAAAACTTCCAGCTCGGCGAACAGAACCACAACAACGAGCACCCGAGCTACAAATCTTCGCACAAACCTTGATAATAGACAAGCTTTGGGGTGTCAGGAGATGGGTTACTCACCACTGTATTCCAAACCTCTAACCTGCTCTTGCAGTCATTATATTTACCTGGTGAGTCCAGTTCAGTTTCTGGTCAATGGTAACCTCAGGATGTTAATAGTGGGGAATTCAATGATGATAATACCATTGGATGACAAGGGGCAAAGGTTAAATTGTCTTTCATTGGAGATGGTCATAACCTGGCATTTGAGTGGCACGCATGTTACTTGCCACTTGTCAGTCCGAGTCCGGATATTATCTAGATCTTGTTGCATTGGGATTGCTTCAGTACTTGAGGAGTTACTTACAGCAAGGGATCACCAACCAATGATGAAGAATGGAAGTCCGTGCTGAGTATCCCTAAAGCCAGAGGTACTCGGGCCATTTGTGCTCTCCTTACTGTCCTAATGGAGGAAAGAAAGAGAATGACACACGCGGTCTATTGTGCCTCAGTTTTCCACTGGACTAATCCATTTTCCTGTCACACATGCACTTGAGATGGTTGAGGTTATGATGGCCAGAGACAGGGTAGATAGGAAGAAGCCTTTCTCCTTGATGGAGGGATTAGTGTCAAGAGGGTGGTGCTGGAAAAAGCACACCAGGTCAAGCAGCATCCGAGGAGCAAGAAGGTTGACGTTTCGGGCAACAGCCCTTCATCAGGAATGAGGCTGGGAGCCTCAGGGGTGGAGAGATAAATGGGAGGGAGGTGGGGCTGGGGAGAAGGTAGCTGAGAGTCCAATAGGTGGATGGAGATGGGGGTATAGGTGATAGGTCAGAGGGAAGGATGGAGCAGATAGATAGGAAAGAAGATGAACAGGTGGATGGGTCATGAGGATGGCGATGAGCTGGAAGGTTGGAACTGGGGTAAGGTGGGAGGGAGGGGAAATGAGGAAACTGGTGAAGTCCACATTGATGCCCTGGGGTTGGAGGATCCTGAGGTGGAAGATGAGATGTTCTTCCTCCAGGCGTCAGGTGATAAGGGAGTGGTGGTGGAGGAGGCCCAGGACCTGCATGTCCTCGGCAGAGGGGGAGGGGAGTTAAAGTGTTCGGCCACGGGGCGATGGGGTTGATTGGTGAGGGTGTCCCGGAAATGTTCTCTGAAGTGCTCCTGGAGTGACCAGGAGCTATAGATTTAAGGTAAGAAGCATAAGGTTTCAAATGAATGTGAGGAAAACCTTCCTCACCCAGAGGGTGGTGGGAATGTGGGACTCACTGCCTGTAAGAGTGGGAGAGGCAGAAACCCCCATAACATTGAAGAAGAATTTGGATGTGCACTTGTGATGCCAAGGCAAGCCATGCATTTGGCCAAGTGTTGGAAAATAGGAGCAGAAGGTTCGGTGGCTGTTTTTGACAGGTGCAAACTCGATGGGCCAAAGGGTCTTTTTTCTGTGCTCTGGACCTCTGTAACTCAGGAGGCTGAATGAATTAGACATGAGTGACACTGAACATATTGCACATCCTTTACAAATCTGTCCAGCTCATGGTCAGAATGTTCCCCATCACCTTCGGAATTTTCTCAGGTTGAAACATTATTTTTGTGGGTGTTAGTGTGCTGAGTTCAAATGACTGTCGTTTTTCAAGTGGCATGTTTAATAGTTGTGACTGCTTGGCAAAGCCAGCTACACTTGTATCTTTGCTGAAATGTGTGTTTGTTCGGCAGGCATTGCTGTGGTACATGGATGTCTTGCTGCAAAACCAGAGTAAAAGATGGTATTGAAACCAGGTGAGTGTCTATAACTTTTTTTTAAAAGATGCATTGGAAAAGTTGAGTCAGCATCATCACTAATTATAGTTTCAGGTCACTGACTCTTTATGAGTGGGTACTGTTGTTCAAGGGTAATGTTATTGGGCTTGAAGTGAAAGTTAAGATCCCCGATGTGAAATTACTGATTACTTTCCCTGTGAAATTCATCTGGGCAAAATCTATTAATTTTGTTTGAAATTAAACATTCGAAAAGACAAACAACTATTACCATTTGTATGTGAGTAATAGTCGACATTTTTGACTACTTTATAAGACTAAATTTATGGGATTGACTATTACATGGATGCTAATTTTGAGGGCCGAAATTCGTGCCTGTCAAAATTCATACCGCGGAATTAGTAGAAGTCCACTTGATCTCTCAGTGATTAAAGAAACAAAAAAAAATTAAACATGGTAATTTTGAAAACCTGGAGCAGAGCGGAACGGACCAGAAGACTAAATCATAAATGTTGATCTATTATCTGTGAAGTGCTAGGATCGACTTTTTACATGAGATACATGGAAAATTCCAGAATTTTTGCCCAAAAATATGAGATCGACTTTTACTTGAGTATATATGGTTTTAAATGGGCAGCACGGTGGCACTGTGGTTAGCACTGCTGCCTCACAGCACCAGAGACCCGGGTTCAATTCCTGCTTCAGGCGACTGACTGTGTGGAGTTTGCACATTCTCCCGTGTCTGTGTGGGTTTCCTCGGGTGCTCCGTTTCCTCCCACAGTCCAAAAATGTGCAGGTTAGGTGAATTGGCCATGCTAAATTGCCCGTAAGTGTTAGGTGAAGGGATAAATGTAGGAGAATGGGTCTGGGTGGTTGCGCTTCGGAGGGTTGGTGTGGACTTGTTGGGCCGAAGGGCCTTTTTCCACACTGTAACTAATCTGAGCTAAAATCTTGAACTTTACTGATTATACTTAAGTGAAATGTGGGCTTTTTGTCACAATTTTAGTTCCAGTTTATCAACATTTATTTTGCAACTCTTACTACTGACTGAGGGGGGTGGGGTCCCTCTCGTCTCAATAATCCAAAGATCAGAGCATTTATGAAAATGCTTTTTAGATGTGACCAATTATGTACATGGTTTCAATAGAATCAGAAAGAGCCATCAACTAGACTTCTTCAACAGACACCAAAATTAGTCATTTATTTTGAAAACTGAACTTATCTCCTAAAGATGCAAAGCTGATTAACATACAGTTGGAAATATTAAAGTTCCCTTTTAAATAACTCAAAACATATAAGCAGAAAAAATTAACTTTCTCTGCAGAGATTAATTTTGCAGAAATAAAAATTTTTTTTTTCGATCATAGTTGTTAAAGAATAGAGGCAGACAGCACAGAAACAGACCTTTTGGAATAACTCATCCATGCCGACCAGACATCCCAATCTGACCTAGTTCCATCTGCCAGCATTTGGCCCATACCTCTCTAAACCTTTCCTGTACCCATCAAAGTTTAAATATTGTAACTGTACCCACCTCCACCACTTCCTCTGGCAGCTCCTTCCAAATACGCACCACTTTCTGTGTTAAAACGTTGCCCTTCAAGGCCTTTTTAAATCTTTTCCTTCTCACCTTATACCTATGTCCTCTAGTTTTGATCTACTGCATCCTTGGAAAAAAGACCTTAGTGAATCACCCTATCCATGTCCCACAGTCCTTAATGGAAGAAAAGATAAGGTTTGAAACATTCAAGATAGCTTTCAGTCAGAGACCTCGTGCAGGTAGATGGGGTATCACTGAACAGAGGTGATTGTCACCGGAACCTTCAATACCATTTCATTCATGAGAGGTCATGCCAGAACCATCAGGAATAACCCCATCAGAAGTGTATGAGAAGCTTTGGCTGCAGTTGAAGTTGTGTGATGATGTTACTCCTTTAACAAGGTTATGCTGTCCTTGGTTTTTTTCTTTCAGAGAGGTCGTAAAAGACATGGACTCCGAAAAGTCTAAGTTGAACGGTTTTCGGGCCAGTTTGATTATAGCTGACAGATACTGCCTCGGGCAACAGGTTTTTAGGTTTTTGGGAAAAAAGCACTTGTCCAATCAAAGTGCAGTGGCCAGTTCTCCCAGCTCAGTTTTTCTCTGGTTTGATTTGGTTTATTTTAGCAGTAGTGTTGTGTAGCTGCTGGACCCAAAGAGGCAGGTCCGTGCTGGTAATCTCTCTCTGACATCTCTCCTGTGAGACCCCGTGTTTGATTTTACCTTTTGTGCCAAGAGGTGTTTATGGGAAATGTTGCAAGTATTTGGAACAGCGTCATTAAGTTGGGATCATCAGCTGGGATGTCAGATTGATTGTTAGTCTGTATTCTGTTCCCCTTTGTTTGTGTTTCATTCGGTAATCCCGTAAATAAATTCCGTTTTGTTTCAAACTAAGTGGTTTGACCAACTGCATCACTTCTGGAAGATCCGCCATACGCCTGTTTAAAACAACTAGCAAAGTGTGCTACTTTCTTGACATGTTTTGAGGGGGTCTGGCCTGGTCTATAACTGGAAAATAAATGTTAAACACAGAAACACTCAAATTCAGAAACAAAAAAAGCCTCAAATAGCCAAAGGGGCTGATCAACACAACGTGTTATATGCAATTTTCTTTCGAGAGTCATATAATTATAGAGTTGTTTATTTAGATTTATCATTGTCACATGCACTGTGTGACAGTGAAAAGTATTGTTTTGCATGCTAAACAGACAAAATATACCATATATAAATACATCAAAGGATAGAACAGAATGCACAATATAGTGCTACAGCTTAGGTGTAGAGCAAGATCAACCTTAATATACGAGGGATCAACTATTATAAAGGCTGGTAACAGTGGGGAAGAAGTGGTTCTTAAATCCGTTGGTGTGTGTTTTCAAATGTTTGTATCTCCTGCCTGATGGAAGAGGGTGGAAGAGAGTATGTCCGGTGTGGGAGGGGTCTTTGATGATGTTGGCTGTTTTCCCGAGGCAGTGGGAAGTGTACATGGGATCAATGGAAGGAAGGCTGGTTTCATGATGGTTTGTATCTTTTTCGCTCACAGTACTTTTCGTGGATTGTGGCTGTCATGTTGTGACCGCGGATTTGAAAAGGACGAACAATCGCAAGAATACAATGAAACCAGGTATCGGATTCCCTCCCCTCCCCTTCCTCTGGATGTTGCGTGACAGTTTAGCGAGGTCTGAACAGGGTTACGTGGCACCTTGCACGTCATCATCGTTTTTACTCACTCTCAACATTCTGGCGAATGGGTGTCAATGTGGTTAGCGATGAACTGTACAGTCCTTGAGAGAGCCCCCTGAGAGTGAGGGTGTGTGAGTACCATGGATGGAGCATGAGATGAGGGACACTGCATGATACACTGAGAGTGATAGAGGATGAGGTGGGAGGTGGGTGTCATCGCAGAGATAGGGAGAGTTTGAGGTGGGAGAGAAGTGACACTTCACCTGGCAGAGAGATTTCTGGAGATAATTCCTCCGCATGTTCACTGGGGGAGTGAGGGACTGGCACAGTCTGCTACCTTAGCCTCCTCCAAGCAAAGAGGGGGTCCTTCCTCTGTAACCTCTAGGTCCCTGCCCACAATGCATTTTCCCATTGCGCGTCATGTCTGAGGCAAATAGGGTGGCACGGTGGTTCAGTGGTTAGCATTGCTGCCTCGCAGCACTCGGGTTTTGGATTTGATTCCAGCCCCTGGCGACTATCTGCGTGGAGTTTGCATGTTCTTCCTGTGTCTGTGTGGGTTTCCTCTGGGTTCTCTGGTCTCCTCCCACAGTCTAAAGATGTGCAGGTTAGGGTGGATTGGCCATGTTAAATTTCCCATAATGTCCAAGGGTGTGCATGTTAGGGTGGATTGGCCATGCTAAATTGCCCATAGTGTCCAGAGATGTGCGGGCTAGGTGGATTGGCCATGCTAAATTGTTCCATAGTGTCCAGGGATGTGTAGGTTAGGGTGGATTGGCCATGCTAAATTGTCCCATAGTGTTCAGGGATGTGCAGGCTAGGGTGGATTAACCAAAGCATAAGTGCAGTTGTTGGGATAAGGTCGGGGCCTGGGTCTGGCTGTGATGCTCTTTGATGGGTTGGTGCAGACCTGATGGGCTGAATAGCCTCTTCCTGCACTGCCAGGATTCTCTGATTCTAAATAGCTACAAATGCGCAGGGGTTATTAAACTGGAAAGGGTGCAGAAAAGATTTAAAGGATGTTATTGGGACTGGAGTGTTTGAGTTATAAAGAGAAGCTAGAAAGGCTGGCACTTTTTTTACCCTGGAGTACAGGAGGTTCGAGATTAGCCCGATAGAGGTATATAAAATCGTGAAGGGTCTGGATAGGGTGAATAGCCAAGATCTTTGCCCCAGGGTAGGGGAATCGAAAACTACATGGCCTAGGTTTAAGGTGAGAGGGGAAAGATTTAAAAGGTCCTGAGGGGCAACGTTTTCACACAGAGGGGTGTGTGTGTCTGGAATGAGTTGCCAGAGGAAGTGGTGGAGGCTGGTACAATTACAGCATTTAAAAGCATTTAAACAGGTACATTAATAAGGAAAGGTGTAGAGGGATAGGCAAATGGGACAAGTTCAGTTTTGGAAAACTGGTTGGCAAGGATGGGTTGGGCCGAAGGGCCTGTTTCTGTGCTGTATAACCCTATGGCAGCTCCACAATGCCAACACTTCACCCGCGCTCAATAACCTTTTCGTTATGGATGCTAGTATATTCCACCATGATGTGGATTTTCGGCTTGTGTGAGGATTGGGCTAGTACTGAAACAGAGGGGCTGGGTGGGTGGTAAGCCTTTACAGAGACTTGCTTATATTTTTCTGTTTTCTCTCTCTCTCTCTCTCTGTGACTTTATCATTTTATCCCTTTGTCTCGGATCTCTCCTGTTTGCAGTAATTTGAGAATAAGAATTACACAGTGTACATCCCTGTCAGCTTTCTCTGCCCATCCTGAACGGTGTCGTACCTCACTCTCTGCATATAGGACCTCGATGGTCCTAACGAGACGGGCGGCGAGTATTTTGTTCGGACAATTGATTGTTCGGATAATCGATATGATCGTAAACAAGTGGCAATTTGAGTGCCGGTTATCTGAACATTTCTCAGTTAACCGACAGTCATGCCATAATACTGTTTAACTGATAACTGATCAATCGTATACAAGCAGTAATGTATCAGCGCCAGTCGTCCCAACATTTCTCGGTTATCTGGCTATAAACACCATAATGCCGTTAAACTGATAACTGAATGCTGAGTGGCCGAATGCTGTTTTTACAGGATCTTGAGAATGGTGTTCAGATAATTGATGTTCGGATAATCGAGGTTGTACTGTATATGCCACTGAAAATGTATTTTCCAACATCATACATGTAATAAGGCTGTCTGACAGGTAGAGATGGAGCATTATTGTATCTTTTAACCCTCCTTATGTTTTGTTCCAGAGAACTGTGTGATTGCTGGGTAGCATGCTGCAACAAGGGGCAAGAGGAATCCAGAGATGGATATGTTAACCCCATAACTTGGTGAGAGGCTTAAACCTTTGGACAATTACTAACCACCTGATTAAATCAGCAAAAGTGGCAGAATTTTAATGATCAGATTTTACATGAAGTGCATTCGATCAGTTTATCATCGTACAAAAGTCACATGACAAACTTATAGTCATTGAGTCATACAACATGGAAACAGACCCTTGGTCCATCTCGTCCGTGCTGACTATAATCCCAAACTAAACGAGTCCCACCTGCCTGGGCTTATCCCTCAAAATTTCTTATTCATCTACTTATCTAAATGTCTTTAAACTGTACCTGCATCCACCACTTCCTCTAGAAATTCATTCCACACATGAAACACTCTCTGTGTAAAATAATTAGCCTTCACATCCTTCTCAAACCTTTCTCCTTTCTCCTGAGAAATATGCCCCCACCTGAGGGAAAATACACCTACTGTTCACTTTATCGATGCCCCTCATGATTTTGTAATTCTCTATAAGGTCATCCCTCAAGCTCCTCCGCACCAGTGAGAAAAGTCCCAGCCAATCCAGCCTCTGCTTATAACTCGAACCCTCTATTCTCAGTAACATCCTGGTAAATCTTTTCTGAGCCCTCTCCATCCTTCCTATGACAGGGAGACCAGAACTGGACATAGTATTCCAGAAGAGGCCTCACAACATCCTGCACAACCTCAACATTAACGTCCCAACTCCTAGACTCAAAGGTCTGAGCAATGAAATGTGATTTGGGGCATGTCAGTCTCGCAATTGGGACATGGTCAGCCAGGTGGACCTCCGAGAATAGGAGTTCACTGATTGTGGCAGTTAACCCGGTCCAGTCAGGGAACCCTGGCTGACAGATATAAACAGGAGTGTCAGGGGCTCTGCTCACCCTCAGAGCCGGCTCTGTGCTTGCTGGGTCACAGAGTCATAGAGATGTACAGCATGGAAACAGACCCTTCGGTCCAACCCGTCCATGCTGACCAGATATCCCAACCCAATCTAGTCCCACCTGCCAGCACCCGGCCCATATCCCTCCAAACCCTTCCTATTCATATACCCATCCAAATGCCTCTTAAACATCGCAATTGTACCAGCCTCCACCACTTCCTCTAGCAGCTCATTCCATACACATACCACTCTCCTGGTGAAAAGTGGCCCCTTAGGACTCTTTTATATCTTTCCCCTCTCACCCTAAACCTATGCCCAAAGGGGACTTGATGACAGGGTAGCAGCCTTTGTGGAATTATTTCAGACCGCATGATAAACTTTGTATTAAACAACTTCAGATATAGCTGGGGACCTGCAGGCAGAACTGTTGCTCCATTTAATGCATTTTCGAAACCATTTATATGTCAGAACAGTTACCTCTATCTGTCTGTTTTAGGAGGTCATTCTTGTAACTCAGTCCAAGTGTGGTACTGGAAAAGCACAGTTGGTCAGGCCATAACCGAGGAGCAGGAGAGCCGACGTTTCGAGCACAAACCTTTCATCAGGAATCCGATCATCCCTGACCAAGGACTTATGCCTGAAACGTCGACTCTCCTGCTCCTTGGATGCTGCCTGACCGGCTGCGCTTTTCCAGCACCACACTTTTGGACTCTGATCTCCAGCAGCTGCAGTCCTCGCTTTCTCCCATGTTTGTGCTTTGGTCACAAATTATCGTCTGACTCTCTCTGTCCCCAAGAATGAAACCTTTTGTGTTCTCTGAGCCCCGAGTCACATTAAAATAGCATTAATCCCATACAGCCACAGATCGAAAATATACGGTTTGCACTTGGGGCAGCACAGTGGCTCAGTGGTTAGCATTGCTGCCTCACAGCACCAGGGTTCCAGGTTCGATTCCAGCCTCATGTCTGTGTGGAGTTTGCACATTCTCCCCGTGTCTGTGTGGGTTACCTCCAGATGATCCGGTTTCCTCCCACAGTCCAAAGATGTACAGGCCAGGTGAATTGGCCATGCTGAATTGCCCATAGCATTTGGTGCATTAGTAAGAGGGAAATGGGTCTGGGTGAGTTACCCTTCAGAGGGTCGGTATGGACTGGTCGGGCCGAAGGGCCTGTTTCCGCACTGTAGGGAATCTAGAAAACCCCCTGAATTATTTTCATTTTGTCTAGCACCACAGGGCAGCAGCAGGCAAGGCATTTCAGGTGGACGTCAACAGGCAGCGGTAAGTCACAAGACGCGATCATCATGTAACTGTAGTGAGCACCTGAAATAGAAGCAGAAAGTACTGGAGAAACTCAGCAGGTCTGGCAGCTTCTGCGGAGAGAGAAACAAGGTTCGAGTTTGATAAGACCTTTTTGGACTCACAATGTTCATTTTGTCTTTCCCCCTCTGCACAGATGTTTCCAGACCTGCTGCAAGTATCTCCAGTGCTTTCTGGGTTTTATTTCACATCTCCAGCGTCAGCACCTATGTGCTTCAGTTGCATTGAGCAGCTGGTGTAATGGACACAAACACGGGGTTATGTTGGAGAAACTCAGCATTCATCGAGAGAGAAACAGAGTTAGCGTTTCGAGTCTGGTCTGACTCTTCTTCAGAACTCTAAGGCCATTTCTGGAGCTCTGCATCCATTTCTGGTCGCCCTGCTATAGGAAGGTTGCCATGAAACTGGAAAGGGCACAAAAAGGATTTACAACCATGTAACCGAGACTAGAGTGTTTGAGTTATAAGGAAAGGCTGGTTAGGCTGGGACATGTTTCTGTAGGCTGTAGGAAGCTGAGGGGTGAACTTATAGAAGTTTATAACGTCATAGTGGCTCAGTGTGTAGCACAGCTGCCTCACAGTGCCAGGGACGTGGGTTCTATGCCAGCCTCAGGTGTCTGCGTGGAGTTTGCACATTCTCCCAGTGTCTGTGTGTGAGTTCCCTCTGGGTCTGCTCCGGTTTCCTCCCACAGTCCAAAGATGTGCAGGTTATGTGAATTGTCTGCTAAGTTGCCCCACAGTGTTCAGGGCTGTGTAGGTGAGGTGCATTAGTCAGAGGTAAATGTAGAGTAATAGGGTAGGGGAATGAGTCTGGGTGGGTTATTCTTCAGAGGGTTGGCGTGGACTTGTTGGGCCAAATGGCCTGTTTCCACAGTGTAGGGATTCTATGATAGATAAGGTGAATAGCAAGGGTCTTGTCCCCAGGTAGGAGAGGAGAAAGATTTAAAATGGACCTGAGGGGCAACCTTTTCACACACACTGAGCGATGTGCATATGGAACAAAGTGCCAGAGGAAGTGGTAGAAGTGAGTACAACATTTAAAAGACATTTGGATAGGGATATGGATAGAAAAGGGTTAGAGGCACATGGGTCAAATGTGGGCAAATGGGACAAGTTCAGTTTGGGAAATCTGGAGGGCATGAACTTGTTCTATTTCCGTGCTGTACAACTCTAACCACTCCAGAACCGAGTTCTGAAGGAGAGTCATGTTGGGTTCAAAACAGTAACTCTGCTTTTCTCTCTCTGCAGATACTACCAGACCTGTTGAGTTTCTCCTGCATTCTCTGTCTTCGTTTCAGACATCTAGCATCTGCAGTATTTTGATGCACTTGATGGTTTATGAGAGTCAAGGTTTATTTATTTCCCCTAACGATGGGTGAAAGTGTCGTGAAGGTTCCGCCAGTGGGTCTGCTGTCCCCATTGTCGAGACAATTTAATGTTGTATTAATGTGGGTCATGAAAGATTCGTGTCCAGGAAGTGAATCTTAGCTTCCAGCCTGGAGCCATTGATCAGACCTGCACCTGCACCTGCACCTGTACCTGCACCTGCACCACCTGCACCTGAACTGCACCAACACCTGCACCTGCACCTGCACCTGCACCAGCACCTGCACCACACCTGCACCTGCACCAGCACCTGCACCAGCACCGCACCTGCACCTGCACCTGCACCTGCACCTGCACCAGCACCTGCACATGCACAAACACCTGCACCTGCACCTGCACCATGCACCTGCACCAGCACCTGCACCTGCACCTGCACCTGTACCTGCACCAACACCTGCACCTGCACCTGCACCTGCACCACACCTGCACCAGCACCTGCACCTGCACCATCACCTGCACCTGCACCTGTACCAGCACCTGCACCTGCACCAGCACCTGCACCAACACCTGCACCTGCACCAGCACCTGCACCAGCACCTGCACCAGCACCTGTACCTGCACCTGCACCAGCACCTGCACCTGCACCTGCACCAGCACCTGCACCAGCACCTGCACACTGCACCTGTACCTGCACCAGCACCTGCACCTGCACCACACCTGCACCTGCACCTGCACAAACACCTGCACCAGCACCTGCACCAGCACCTGCACCAGCACCTGCACCTGCACCTGCACCAGCACCTGCACCAGCACCTGCACCTGCACCAGCACCTGCACCAGCACCTGCACCTGCACCTGCACCAGCACCTGCACCTGCACCAGCACCTGCACCTGCACATGCACCAGCACCTGCACCTGCACCGCACCTGCACCTGCACCAGCACCTGCACCTGCACCTGCACCTCACCTGCACCAGCACCACCTGCACCGCACCAGCACCTGCACCTGCACCTGCACCTGCACCAGCACCTGCACCTGCACCTGCACCTGCACCTGCACCTGCACCACACCTGCACCTGCACTGCACCTGCACCTGCACCAGCACCTGCACCTGCACCAGCACTGCACCTGCACCTGCACCTGCACCTGCACACACCTGCACCTGCACCACACCTGCACCTGCACTGTTCTATTCTCTAGTCCAGGCTAATGCTGATGGAGCCAGAGGCTGATGCTCCTTCGTCCACAGTGTTAACGAAGAACCACTGTTCAGTCTGACTGGCATGATGCATTTGGCTTATTCATTGAGAGGCTCAAGAGGAGAAGGGAGAGTGACAAAACAATATCCCCTCATCAGAATTCTATCAACACCAATAACACGAGATCAACCTCAGTGACCGTTATACCAAAGTTAATACACTATTAACATTGCGGACGAACTGAACTGCAGTGGGCATATGATGGATATTGAGCATGATGTGCGCTCGAATTATTGAACATATCTCCCCCATATTGACAAGATTTTTTTTTGTTCATTCGCTGGATGAGGGCACCATTGGCTAGCCCAGCATTTATTGAGCATCAGTAATTACTCCAGAGGGCAGTCAAGAGTCAATCACATTGCTGTGGGTCTGGAGTCACATGGAGTCCAGACCAGGTAAGGATGGCAGTTCCATTTCCTCAAAGGCCTTAGTGAACAATGTGGGTTTTCCCTAACGATGGATTTGAGGTCATTGTTAGACACTTAATTCCAGATTTTTATTGAATTCAATTGAAAAAATTCAAATTCCACCATCTGCTGGGGAAGGATTTGAACCTGGGTCACCCCAACATTGCTGGGTCTCTGGATTAATACCACGAGGCCATAACCTCCCCTGTTGTTCAGCAGCCCACCAAATTACACATGAGGTTAATGAAATGAGAATGTAGATGTTGTCATACAGAAAAAATATATGTTTCACAGGGAGTAGGTGGCATTTTTGTGTTTGCATACGTAGATGTTGGTTTATTTTAATCTCAGCTTGTGAATGATGGCAAGATGACAAGGCATTGGTAATCTGGGTGGACAGGGAAATGGAGTTGAGGTCAGAGACATGAGCATTTCAAATGGCAGGAACCGTCTTGAGGGCCGAATGGCCTACTACTCCTACCTCAATATGATCCTATGATTCCCCAATGGCTGCTGAAGTTTCTTTTTCAGCCCCAATCAATGAACAGGGATAAGGACGCGAGGGCAGCAACATTTGGATAATGAAATAAATGGAATTGAAGGGAAGTTGACCAATTGTTTTTAGCTGCAAGTTAAATTGCTTTCCTTTTTGTGCACAGATGCTGCTGTGGAACAGCCTGGACAAAACAAAACTTGTGAGATAAATCCAGGAACAAAATGCAAGTACAGTTTTCCGTATATTTATACATAGATTGGCAAACTTATATTTTGAAGTGAACTGATGCAGTCATACAACACGGAAACACACCCTTCGGTCAACCAGCCCGTAACAACCTTAATCCCAAACTAAACTAGTCCCACCTTGGCACATATCCCTCCAAACGTTCCTTATTCATTAACTTATCTAAATGTCTTATAAACATTGTAACTGTACCCACATCCACCACTTCCTCTGGAGTTTCAGTGCCCACAGAAATAACCCTCTGTGTATAAAAGTTATCCCACATGTCCTTTTTAAATCTTTCTCCTCTCACCTTAGAAATGTGCCCCCCTCATCGTGAAGTCCCCCACCCTAGCAGCTGTACATGTTTTTGGAGCTTGGGTTGGGCTTCGTTGGAAAACGTAAGCCAGCTCAGGACTGGAATGTCAACTTGAAGGCAAGGTGATTTCGTTGAAATGGCGGCAACTGCAAAGCTGGGGTCTGGGGGATCTGTACAAGTCCATCAGGTTACACCTGAGACTGAGGTTAGGACCAACCCATCCTTGCAATGGGGTTTGCTAATGCTGTTGGTGGATAGTGCAGTAGAGGGGCCATGGATGTATGGAAGCTGTATACTGTAAGGGTAGCACATGCTGAAGCCATCATAACATTTAAGAAGTCCTTCGTCCTTGAATCACCGTCATGTACAAAGCGATGAGCTGGATAATGGGACTGGAGTAGGTCAGTGCTTGACTTGTATGGGTGCACAGGCAGAAAGGTCTCTTTTATACTTTGAAGCCTTATGTCTATATGGCTGTAATAATTGGAATTCCTGAAACGTTCCTGGAACGCTGTTTTCTAATGGGACTTCCGTGTGCTTTAGATATTTCCCTTTGTATCTTCAGCTTAATCTCCTTTATTTCCTGCAGCACCATCAAAGGCATTTCCCGTATATGCAGCAGTGAATAAGAAGAAACACAGGGGAAACGGTATGTATGGTCTTGGTTATTCCTACCCAAGTGCATGGGTGCCCATGTGACTGGGTGGCATGGTGGCTCAGTGGTTAGCACTGCTGCCTTACAGTGCCAGGGACCTGGGGTTCGATTCCACTCTCAGGTGACTGTCTGTGTGGAGTTTGCACGTTCTTTCCCGTGTCTGCGTGGGTTTCCTCCCAAAGATGTAGAAGTTAATCCACCCAAACCATTACTCTTAATTTATCCCTGACTAATGCACCTAACCGCACACCCCTGAACACTATGGCCAATTCACTCTGACCTGCATGTCTTTAAATGTGGGAGGGAACTTGAGCACCCAGAGGAAACCCACACAGACAGTTGCCCGAGGCTGGAATTAAACCTGGCTCCCTGGCACTGTGAGGTAGCAGTACTAAACATTGAGTAAAAAACAATGACTGCAGATACTGGAAACCAGATTCTGGATTAGTGGTGCTGGAGAAGCACAGCAGTTCAGGCAGCATCCAAGGAGCAGCGAAATCGACATTTCGGGCAAAAGCCCTTCATCAGGAATAAAGGCAGTGAGCCTGAAGCGTGGAGAGATAAGCTAGAGGAGGGTGGGGGTAGGGAGAAGTAGCATAGAGTACAATGGGTGAGTGGGGGAGGGGATGAAGGTGATAGGTCAGGAAGGAGAGGGTGGCATCCACTAATATCATTTATTGTATCCGTTGCTCCCGATGCGGTCTCCTCTACATTGGGGAGACTGGATGCCTCCTAGCAGAGCGCTTAGGGAACATCTCCGGGACACCACACCAATCAACCCCACTGCCCCATGGCCCAACATTTCAACTCCCCCTCCCACTCTGCCGAGGACATGGAGGTCCTGGGCCTCCTTCACTGCCGCTCCCTCACCACCAGCGGCTGGAGGAAGAACACCTCATCTTCCGCCTCGGAACACTT
This sequence comes from Hemiscyllium ocellatum, assembly GCF_020745735.1. Lineage (NCBI taxonomy): Eukaryota > Metazoa > Chordata > Chondrichthyes > Orectolobiformes > Hemiscylliidae > Hemiscyllium > Hemiscyllium ocellatum. Next base: position 6,712 of record NW_026867974.1, on the reverse strand, counting down.
CAACCCCAGGGCATCAATGTAGACTTCACCAGTTTCCTCATTTCCCCTTCCCCCACCTCACCCTAGTTCCAAACTTCCAGCTCAGCACTGTCCCCATGACTTGTCCGGACTTGTCCTACCTGCCTAGCTCCTTTTCCACCTATCCACTTCACCTCTCCTCCCTGACCTATCACCTTCATCCCCTCCCCCACTCACCCATTGTACTCTATGCTACTTTCTCCCCCCCCACCCCTCCACTAGCTTATCTCTCCACGCTTCAGGCTCACTGCCTTTATTCCTGATGAAGGGCTTTTGCCCGAAACGTCGATTTCATTGTACCTTGGATGCTGCCTGAACTGCTGTGCTCTTCCAGCACCACTAATCCAATACAAATCATTGAGATACCGTGGTATGTTAACCTCCATACTGATGGATTGGTGTACGGGAGCAGGGAGGTCTTGCAGCAATTGTACAGGAACCTTGGTGAGACCACACTTGCAGTTTGAGTCTCCCTATCTGAGGAAGGATGTTCTACCGATAGAGGGAGTGTAGTGACTGATTCTTGGACAGCAAGGCTGACATAGGGTGAGCGAATGGTTCAGGAATTTATAGAATGAGAGTGGAGTGTAATTGAGACCTATCAAATTCTAACAGGACTAGACAAAGGATATACAAGGAAGAGTGCTCCCAATGACTGGGGAGTCCAGAACCAGGGGTCACAGTCTAACGACATGGTGTCGGCCATTTTGAACTTAGATACAGAGAATGCCTTCACCCAAAGCCTGTGGAAATCTGGCCACAGAAAGCAGTCGAGGTCAAAACTTTGAATGTATTTAAGAAGGGGGTTAGGTAACATTCCTGCAGCTGAAAGAATCAAAGTGTATGGGGAGAGGGGGGAACAGGGGACGGAGTTGTATGATCAGCCATGACCACACTGAATGGCAAATCTGACTCAAAGGGCCGAATGGCCTACTCATAGTTCCATTTTCTATGTTTCTATAAAATAATAAACCAGGGTGTGGTTCAATTTTTGATCTCGCTACCACCAAAAAACTTTGATTTTTTAAATTCACTAACGGGACGTCGCTAGCTGGGCCAGGATTTTATTGCCCGTCCCTAGTTGCCTGTTAAGAAGGTGGAGGTGAGCTGCTTTCTTGAACTGCTGCAGTCCATGAGCTGTAGGCTGACCCATCATCATTTCTTTCTTGAGACTTTGTAGCGACTGATACAACTGAGAGACTTGCTGGGCCTTTTCTGAAGCAACTGGGAGTTAGCTACATTGCTGTGGGTCTGGAGTCACATGTAGGCCAGACCAGGTGAGGAACATTAGTCAGCCAGATAGGTTTCTTGACAATTGACAGTGGTTTTATGGTCATCTGTAGATTCCTAATTGCGTTAACATTGAATTCAAACGCCCCCCACCCTTCGCCATAGCAGTATTCAAACCTGAGTCCCCAGAGCATTATCTGGGTCTCTGGATTAACAGCCAAGCAATAATACCAGTAGGCCATCATCTCCCCTTAAAAAGACATGAGGGAGGAAGATGAAAGGTCATATAACTCGAGTGAGATGGATTACAGTGGAGGGGCACTGGGTGAAGCCTGAAAACTCTGAATCTCATGGAGCAGTGCTGCAATCTCCTACAGGAGGGAGAGAAAAGGCACATTTGTGTACAATCAATTTTCCTCAGTATCAGATGCTGTCAGTTATATTCAGAGACTAAAAAGCCTGGCCTTAGTGTTTAATCTTTGTTTTGCGGAGACTGTTAACCTTGGAAAAGGTCCACCTGCCTCCAAGGTAGGAGCTTAAGTTGTGATATAACCTGCAGAAGATGTGTTAAGTTGACAAAGGACACTGGTGTCGGTCTATTTTTACAGCAAGCCTAGTTATCTTTACCCACGTTCCATGATCCTCTTTGATATGTTGAGAGGTACCGACACAATTGACTGCGGTGAGGCCTAAGGTTAGACCAATCCTGGGTGGACATTCTGTGTTCCTGACATTACTCTCATCTTGCTGCCAAGTTTTGTAACATCCCTTAAGCAGCAGTAAACCAAACGGTGAGGAACAGGTAGACAATAAGACCGTAAGAAATAGGAGCAGCCAGAGATCATTCGGCCCCTCAATCCTGCACCACCATTCAAATGGATCATTGGCTGGTCACGTACACTCTCCAGCCCTTTCCCATGACCCTTAAAGATCCAAGTGATTAAGAATCTATATAACCTATAGGGAGGAAACTGCCATCGTTACCTGGTCTGGCCCACATGTGACGCCCGGCCTATAGTAAATATGGTTGACTCTTAACTGCCCTCTGGGTAATTAGGGATGGGTAATAAATACTGGTCTAGCCAGCGACACCCACGTCCCCATAATGAATAAAAATACCTCAGCCTTAAACATACAGAAATACTCTGCCCCCACAGCTCTCTGCAACAAGGAGTTCAAAGATTCACAACCCTCTGAGAGAAGACGTTCCTCCTCATCGCAGACTTAAACTTGCGTCCATTTATTCGGGACTGTGCTTCTGGTCCCAGACTCTCTCGTGGTGGGAAATAGTGCTGACCCTGGAAAAGCCCCTTAAGAATCCTATGTATGTTTCAGTGAGATCACCTCTCATTCTTCCCAATCCAGTGAGTAGAGCTCTCATCTCTTTAATCTTTGCTGACAAGATCCGACTGATCAAGAATCTAGTTAATCTATAGGGAAGGAAACTGTCATCCTTACCTGGTCTGGCCCACTTGTGACTCCAGACCCACAGTAATATGGTTGACTCTTAACTGTCCTCTAGGTAATCACAAGCCAGTCTCTCCATACCTGGGATCATCCGAGTGAACTCAGTGAGGTAGCTCAGTGTTCAGCAGGAATGGGGTAAGTGTAATGCATGAATTTCAGTCTTGTATCAATGGTTTGATTTCATGTTGCCTGTTTACCACAGTGTGATAGGGGGGTGGTGTAAACAGCGTCTGTGGGATATTGAATTGAGTTGCCGGATCTTTGACGATAGTCCAAGTAATATTAATCCATTTGCTTTTCAGCTGAGTGAACCTCCCTATCATTATATCGACCTGCAACATCCAGACACTGGCTCCAAAACCATGATGTAATTCCCATCAAGCATTCACCCCAATATATTCTCTGAAATTCTAACCACCGGGATGTGTTCACCAGTCCCTGTTTGTGTATTATCTCTGTTGCACCTCTCTCTTTGAAATTTGCATGATACTCCAGGACCATTTCTGATCCGTGGATGTCGTCAGAATTCCTTCACCTGCCTCTGCCACATTCTTTCCCGAGCCATGAATACCCGCGCCCTCACTCTCTCCTACTTATGGAGTGTGGAAGCCAGCCATTCGGCCCATCCAGTCCACACTGACCCTCTGAAGAGTATCCCATTCAGACCCACTCCGCTACATTTCCGGTGGCTAATCCATCTAATCTACACATCCCTGGATACCATTGGTAGTTTAGCATGGCCAATCCACCAGACCAGCATGTGTTTGGACCGTGAGAGGAAACCAGACCACTCAGAGGAAACCCACACAAACAGAGGAAGACTCCTGCACACAGTCCACATTTGTTGGCTCTTTAAAAAGAAACCACAGATGTTGCTGGAGAAACTCAGTGAGTCAGGCAGCAACGGTCAGGAGAAAACAGAATTTTGAGTCCAGTGGCTCCTCACTGTCTCCGGACTCCTTTCCCCACCTCTCATGCAATGCTTTGGCACACACTCCTTAAGGCTTGTCAATCGATCCCAATTCATGGAAGGTCCCTGACAAAATGGGTTTCTGTCTGAGTTTTAAAATAAAACCCACATGACCCACATGAGGGTTACCTCAGATTACAGCAGGATCTTGACCGATGGGCCAATGGGCTGAGAAGTGGCAGATGGAGTTTAATTCAGATAAATGCGAGGTGCTGCATTTTGGGAAAGCAAATCTTAGCAGGACTTATACACTTCATGGTAAGATCCTAGGGAGTGTTGCTGAATAAAGAGACCTTGGAGTGCAGGTTCATAGCTCCTTGAAAGTGGAGTCGCAGGTAGATAGGATAGTGAAGAAGGCTTTGGTATGCTTTCCTTTATTGGTCAGAGTATTGAGTACAGGAGTTGGGAGGTCAGGTTGCGGCTGTACAGGACATTGGTTAGGCCATTGTTGGAATATTGCGTGCAATTCTGGTTTTCTTCCTATCGGAAAGCTGTTGTGAAACTTGAAAGGATTCTGAAAAGATTTACAAGTGTGTTTCCAGGGTTGGAGGATCTGAGCTATAGGGAGAGGTTGAATAGGCTGGGGCGTTTTTCCCTGGACCGTCAGAGGCTGAGGGGTGACCTTATAGAGGTTTACAAAATTATAAGGGCATGGATAGGATAAATAGCAAAGTCTTTTCCCTGGGTTCGTGGAGTCCAGAACTAGAGGGCATAGGTTTAGGATGAGAGGGGAAAGATATAAAAGAGACCTAAGGGGCAACATTTTCACGCAGTGGGTGGGTACGTGTATGGAATGAGCTGCCAGAGGAAGTGGTGGAGGCTGGTACAATTGCAACATTTAAGAGGTATTTGGATGGGTATATAAATAGGACGGGTTTGGAGGGATATGGGCCAGGTGCTGGCAGGGGGACTAGATTGGGTTGGGATATCTGGTCAGCATGGACGGGTTAGACCGAAGCATGTTTCCATGCTGTACATCTCTATGACTCTGTGACATCCCAAAGCAATTTCTGGTTGATCAGGGATGACCCATGTGCCTTGAACCAGAAACTTGGCCTGTTTCTGGGAATGGCCCTGCCACGCTGAGTGAGACCATTTCCTGGTCGGGGAGACAGATCAGATATTGTTGGATACAAATCGATGTGTGTTTTTAGCTCTGTATTGACCAATTCCAGCGACAGTAGCAGATGGAGGGAAACAGATGTGAAATGGCTCTTGTCCTCCAAGCGGGTCGTGTTGGAACTGCAGGGTTTCTGATGAGCAGCAGAGGGCACCTGTAGCTCATCAACCTCTCATTGATCTGCAGTACACCAGCTCTGCTGTGTCGTTGTTTATGGAAATTCTCTTCATGAATATTTAGATTAGATTCTAATTAGGGAATCTCCTACAGTATGGAAACAGGCCCTTCAACCAACAAATCCACACCGACTCTCTGAACACTAACCCATTCAGGCTCTTTCCCGACCCTATATTTACCCCAACTAATGCACCTGACACTATGTGTTAATTCACCAGGACTGTGGGAGGAAACTGGAGCACCCAGAGGAAACCCCACACAGACACGGGGAGAATGTGCAAACTCCACACAGACAGTCACCCGAGGTGGGAATCGAACCCGGGTTCCTGATGCTGTGAGGCAGCAGTGCTAACCACTGAGCCACCGTGCCACCCCAAGTTTAATGCCCAGTTTCACTAGGTGACCCCCAAAAAATGGCCAAATAAAAGGAACAAACTGGAAGAAGGTGTACCCACAATTGGGTAAAACTCAAAGCTAGCAGGTTCGTTGGAGTCTCAGTAACCTGTGTAAACAATCTTGTGTTAATCTGTGGAATAAAAGTGTGTTCATTTGGGTAAAAAATGTGAATCAATCTGTGCAAACTCTTTAATTTGAGAAAAAGCCTGTGCAGATTCTGGGCAAAAATGTGGCATCAGTTTGTACAAAGAATGTGGGTGAAGTTGTGCAAATGTCTTGTGTCAGTTTGTGTTGTGAGTGTGTGCCCAGGGGCCCAGGGTTTGAATCTGCAGCTTGTGTCTGTGTGTATTCCCAGGCTGGGTCCAGTGACAGGAGATGGGGGTAAGGACAGGGACAGAGTGGGACAGCCCTGGTCTAACCCTGCTGCTTTCTCCCAGGCCCCATCCCCTCAAATCCACAAAGATGACGGTTGGTGTGTTCCATACCTGTGACCTGTGGGAGGTGTGTTCCAGGTAATGGAGCTGGGAGCTGACTGGATGAGCTGGGATTTGGGAGGAGATGGGATTTGAGTGACAGACATGGAGGGAGGGAGACGTATTTAAACCTGGCTCAGGCAGCCGTGAGCCTTTTGCCGTGTGGAGTGACCAAGGGGGGGTATTAGGGTGTTATTGTCTCTCTTGCTCTGTCTGTGAATGAGAATGTGGGTTGTGTTTGAATGTCATCCTGTTTTGGATCTAAAGCTTCCCCAGAGAGAGAAGATAGAGACCATGGAGAGGGAGCTGGGACCAGGCTCTGTCCCTGATGGGGGACACATGCACAGAGAGAGAGAGACAGAGACAGAGACAGAGACCATGGAGAGGGAGCTGGGACCAGGCTCTGTCCCTGATGGGGGACACATGCACAGAGAGAGAGAGACAGAGACAGAGACCATGGGAGAGGGAGCTGGGACCAGGCTCTGTCCCTGATGGGGTACACATGCACAGAGAGAGAGAGAGACAGAGACAGAGACAGAGACCATGGAGAGGGAGCTGGGACCAGGCTCTGTCCCTGATGGGGTACACATGCACAGAGAGAGACAGAGACAGAGACAGAGACCATGGAGAGGGAGCTGGGACCAGCTGGAATGGTGTGAAGATGGTCTCCTTCCCCTCTCCATGTCTCTCCTTGCCTCATTGTGTTTCTACCTCTCTTTTCCCTTCCTCTCTCTTTCCCTTCCCATGTCTATCTCTGTTTTCACTATCTCTCTCTGTCTGTGTGTCTGTCTCTCTCTCTCTCTGTGTTCTGCGTGTGTGTGTCTCTTTTTCTCTGTGTTCTGTGTGTGTGTGTCTCTCTCT